>NW_020885029.1:309826-359826 GCF_003945725.1 Corapipo altera
ATAGATAGATAGATAGATAGATAGATAGATAGATAGATAGATAGATATAAAAAATGCAATGCTTCTGCATCTCTTCAGGTATTTCTGTCAGTCCTGTAGCCTGAATTTTACTAACCTTTACTCTTGGCGTTTTCCATAAAGGCAGGGCTCATGGCATACAAGTTGCTGGGAGATAGCAAGAAAGTGGGATTTTTTTTGTGGATAACTTCAACTCATACTTTTGATACCCAGATGTGTGTGATCCTAATTAAAGTATGCAACCAAATAATCATTGATTATCCCATTATTTGGGATAATCATTTACCTTTTTTTTTCTATGATCAGCTTCATCCATTGGTGGGACCATTTTTGCATTTCACCTGTGTCGTGTATCTAGTTATAGTTGGTAATATCTCTTGGCTTTTTCAACTTCTAAGTACCTTTGCAAATCTGTCTGTCAGACCTCAATGTAAAACATATAGTATGAACAGGCTCACTTGTTTTCAGGGCGACAAATCTCATTGAAATTACTTATGGGCATAAATGTCCTGACTGGACAGGAATGGATTGCCAAATTGTATTGAACACATTTTAGTAATGAATTTAATCGTGTTGTTGCTCATCACATGTGGGAGGGAATCAAAATCTAGGTAAGACTGTTCAACCGAGGCAGAGTTAACTCTTTAACTTCTTGCAGAAAGCATTTGTCTTTCTCTTTGAATTATTCAATTTACATAGAACTGAGTATTTGAACATGGAACAACTGGTGATATAGTACACCAGCAACAGAAGGCTTCCCTAGAGGGGGAAGTGAACTCATTACTCTTTCAGTTATGGTCAGTGTTCTAAGGTGAAGGACCTTTCAAGGACCTTCCTTCTCTTTGTTTCTCTCTCCCCGACCCCTTATCTCTAGGTCACAAATGTCAAGCAACAACTCCTTTTCCAGAGCCATGATATACAACATTTCTTATTATGTTTAATGAGACTTGGAAATATGATTTATAGTCCTGAATATTAACATATAATACTTATTTGTACTATTAAATGCCTTTTTAAGACTCAGTACTTGAATGTAAATTAAGAATTAAACAACTTGGCAAAGTGTATTTCTTGAAATTTATCAAATATTAAATTCTTTTCCAACAAACTGATTAAAACCCCAGTTAGTTTAGAGAAACAAACAAACAAACAAACAAACAAAAGGAAGGCATTTGCTCAGTATTGTGTTTCATCTGTCCTAATGATTTTCAGTTACAAAAAATAACTGCATTCATGGCAGTTCTTATTGTGACATAGTTGTGACAAAATAATAAAATCTATGTCACATAGATAAATAAGATATGAAACAAATATAGATGCTTCGATACCTAAAATATTGCAGAGTCTATTTCCAAGTTTGAAGTTGTCTCACCTAGCTTAACAGAAATAGGATTTCTTGTTTTGTAAATAATATAAATTTTGGAATATGAAACCCCAGGAATTGGAAAATTTGTGTTACAAATTGATCTTTTTGTTCATTTTAACAGGAAAGGGTTTAATTGTTTATGCACTTGGTATATTAGAGAAAGGGAAATTGTGCCTGACACTTGAAAATACTTCTACACTTCTCCCACCCAGACCACGAAACAGGGATTGCTGTTGATTGAAAAGTTTCACATTGATTTAAATGTGCTTTGGATTTTTTTCTTTATATATAGAATAACTTTATGTATGAATATTGGATAGAAATTTCTTTCCAGTCTTCAGGAATCATAAAGGAAATGTTTAGTAAAAGCCAAAGGCTGTGATGATGAGATAAGGCTGAGGACCATGGCCTTCATGGGCTCATAGCACTTTACAGCACCACTGGCTCTTGGATTCTGCATGAGGTGTACGTGCCACACTGGGCTTGTTCTCTACCTATATTGCTACAGAGAACTAAATCTGTTCTCAAAGAAACACCCCTGCAGTTCCTGAGGTTTAGAAAAGTCTGAAAGAGTGTCTGAGAATAAAAGTGAACATTTGTGACTTGAGAAGTTCTTCCTTCATCAAACTGAAAATAGTTCAAGCTTTGTCAAAATTTCTGTTGGCTATCTGGAAATGAACCAAAATTTGAGCAGAAGCATGTGGATTTTAGAAATTATTAAATGCAGTAAGAAACAGTTTGACTTCTACCTCTAAAGCTATAGAAATCAATTCTGCATCCTTTGGAATAAGGACATTGTAAGCTCTCAAGAAATGAATCAGTTTTAAACATGAAGGAGGAGTTTCTGTGTAGTGCTGTCTTCATACTCTGAGCTGTTTAAATGTAAACTGCCTTCAGCATCTGCATGGAAGCCATGGAAAACAGGATGTACTTAGTTTAAGCACTACCTGAGAAAATGCTTTCACATGAGAAATGTCTTAAATTTGGACGTAGGAAACTACACCACTATAACTACAGTCAAAATTTTGTTTGTTTATACTTTCCCCAATCTAGTTAAAATTTCTGCAGTTGTCACTTTGTTACAAGGGAAGATATGCACTACCTTCACAGTAGTGCTGAAATAATTACATACAGATGCAAGTACAGAACATGATTGTCTTCCTTTAGAAGACCAGTGGGAATATTGTATCCAGTTGTAAACTTCTATTTCATATTTAGAAAAGCAGATGTTTTTCTTTCCTAATGTGAACTTTATGAATACTTGGCTGCTGTGCAAGTATTGTAGTTGTTGTCTGTCTTTAGCTCATTAATACACAGCCGTGTCTTCCATAAGAGTATTAACAACTTTTATTCTCTCTTGCTCCATGAAGAGAAAATCCTTATCAGAGCACAGCACACAAAATCATAACAGAAATAAAATATAAACAAAGTAAGAACAAGGATCTTCGTGGTAATTATTATTAGAAATGCTTTATCTGATTATTACTTAATTTTTCATCAAATATCTGTTGCTTTATGGCTTGTATATAGATGTCTGAGTTAATTTTATAATATTACTAAAACTAGAAATAATGTAATTCCCAGGTTATATACATCATAGTGTTCTTCTATGTGGAATTGCTTCTTCGGCAGAGTAACTTTATGAGTGCTAGCAGGCCTACTTTTGTAAGTGTGAAAATTCCTTTACAAAAACTACCTACACTTTTTTTTTCCTTTTAATAAATTAAGTATAACACTGATTTTTAGACAGTGGAAAAAAAAGACTATTGAGAGGAGGTAAGGTTGAAATTTTTTTTTCTTCCTAATATTGCAGTCAAGAGTACATTTAGAACACTTGGGCGTTCGTGTCAAAACTATTCTTAAAAATGTGTATATGTAAAACTTGAACTCTTTTTTTGTTGTTGTTGTTGTTTCAACTATCCACACAAGAGTTTCCTATATGTCACTTTTGTGGGAATACTCCAGTCAGCAGGTTAGGTTTAATAGAGCTTAGAAACCCTCCCCTAGGAGTTATAAAACTTTTAACACAATAAACCATAAGATTGGACTGAGGAGTCTGGCAGTGAACCCCAATGATTCAGAGATGAATATGGATCATTGAATATGTTTACAGAGAAGAAATGTGACTAAAAGAGAGATAGAGGAAGAGAGTTACTTCTGGTTTCTATTTGTCAGTCCTGAGACATAGGGTCTGTTTGCTCATATGGTGACCGCACAAAAGAGAAGCTAAAAATAAGAGCATACTGTACATCTTAGTATTATTTAATCTCTTCTCATTGGCATAATACAGTAAAAAGCACAAACTATCAAAAACAAAACAGAGTGCAAATAACACCATTGTTTGAAAAATGTCAGCAAAATTCTGTAAAATACACTGATTTTGAGCCATACGAACAGTTTACAGACTTGAAGCTGGGCATTTCTGCTTCTTTATTTCAGTTTGGTCTGCATGTGTCTTGAGTTTTGGCTTCCTATAGAACCTAGACTTCAGTCAGGCTCCATACGTGGTTTTCAACTCCTTAGTTCAGCGGCCCGCTCCCAGTGTTCCACAGGATGATCCCTCCTCCAGCCTCTGATCTACACCCACCTCTCAGTCAGGAGAACTCCATGTTGCTCCTTTTGCCTGAAATGACATGTAAAGAAGTCTGTCTCTCCCAAAACAAAGCCCACCTCCTGAGCAGTTAGTGCAGAAGCACACAGAAGTAATTTGTTATCTGTTGATAATGGTGGGTCTGTTGGTACACAGTTAGTAATGTAAATTGCAGCTCTATTGAACTGGTAAACATGTTTCCAGAAGCTAGAGGGACTCCTGGATGATATGTTTCTTACTCTGAATTTTAGCTGCCTCCTTCTGTGATTATAGCTGTTTGACTGTCTGTCAGCTGTGCATTAGTTTGTACATATTCAATGTAAAAAAACCCTGAAACCATAGCATCTGCTTCAGAGAAACTTGAAGCTGAAACATTTTATGTTTAACTGTTAAATTAATTTGGGAAAGAAGAGAAAGATATAATATAGCTCGGACATTTGATGACAACTTTGAGCTATGTGGTAGTTGCCTTAGATTTATAATAAGGACTAAGACCCATGAGTTCTCAAAGGAATATGTTACCCAAAGAACTTCTGAGTTCTCCTTTCTTCTACTCCATGAATATTTAGTCACTTACATGAACTGTTCATAACAGGAGACATTGAGTAGAAGAGGCTCATTGCAAAAAGTTTCTGGTGTGTGTTTTCACACACTAACACCATCCTTTATATGACCGATAGACTTTTTTTAAACTGGAGAAGTTTTCATTGAAACTGATAAATTCCCACAAAATGTGTCAACCTAATGATAATTTTGCAACAGATTTTATTTTATGCAAAGTACTTCGTCTACCTAGAGACATTTTTAAAAATTACATTGAAAATAGCAGACTTTGATTCTATGGGTTCTATCCAGGAGTTAAAATTTACTGTATACTCCCATCTACAAATCTTGAATTACAGGAATAAAATAATTTTCTTTCTCTTCAGTTCTTCCATGGTGCCACCACCCACTGTATAAATATGGGGGGAAAATGGAAAATAAAAATATGTGTTTATGTGAATATTTTGTGTAAAATAGACAACAAAATACCTTTAGAGAAAAGCCTATATTTACATTATAAATTTTGTTCTGCAATTCTTCAAAGTGCTTTTTGTAATCAATTTATATTTGAAAATGAAATTATTTCATTTCAAAATGTATACTGTTAGGCTTTTAATATTTTTCTGCACATCATGGTCACATGATGCTGTTGCCCACAGCATATTTTTTATTTATACTGTACTGAATGTACCTCAGTCCAGGAAGACATCATGTCGATTTTCAAAGCCTTTGTTGTGGAAATATGCATCACATCTGGTACTGCAAAATAGTGATTTGTCTATTTATGTGCTTTAGCTGAGTAGTGTAAATATAACCCTGTTTCTCATTTACAAAACAAAGCATTTATATTGACTGATTTCAAAATTCATTTTCCCCTTTATTTAGGATTTGCTAGTCCTTTTTCAAACCATCTTCTTCGTCTAGAAGGTTTGTTTACCATTTTTCGGAAGTAAATATCTTGCTGTTTTTATTTAAGAATTATTCCTGGGAATAATTTTCAATTAGGAACTAAATGGGGCATTTTGCATGGTTATTCTTGAGAAATGAATATATTTACTTTTCAGCAGAAAATTATGTCAGGTTTTGCCAAAATGCCCAGAGAGCGAGGTGAGAATAGAAGGCTCTTTCTCATTAATTCAAAGATTTTGGAAATTTTAGATGTCTAACTAGATGACATATGTGGTGGTGATTCCTGTAATAATAACTTGTTAATTCACATTTTATGTTCCATTGCATCACTGAAAACCTTCCTGATATTTCAGTCAGCAAGTTGGAAGGATTCTGGCACGTTAACTGATGTGTGTAACTGTTTCTTTTTAAAATCAGTGCACAGAACAAACCTTTCTCAAAGTGGAATTGGTCATAGTATTAGTGACATGACAACAAATATGCTAGTGCCACTGAAATTATTGAAGATGGGTTTGCTTGGATTTTTTAATAATTTTTGAAATTTGTACTATACAGGTAAGTGTTATCTATGAACCAACCAACACCTACCTCCTAAATTACATACATGGTCAGGTTTCACTGAAAGCAGAATGGTAAAATGAACTCAGAAGCTTGCAGCAACTATCCCATAACTTTTTAAAAATAAGAATCCTTAAACTGATACAAATTAGGTTTTTTAAAAAAAGACCTGTCAAGACCCAAGAGCCATCTTTTTTCCTCAGCAAAACCAGAAATTTCCATGTTCAAAGATATTTATATCTTACTCACAAAATCTTTTTACAAAGAAACCCAAGAAACCCACACCAATACCTTTGATTCCTCAGAGAATACTTTTTAGTGTCTGCAAAATTATTTTCATCTCCATGGAAAAGGGAAAAGAAAAAATCATGAAAGGAACCTACCTCGGGGTGAGTCGCAAAATATTTTTTCTTTTGGGGAGAGAGTAATTTGGGAGGAATGCCATCCTTACTGATTTCCCCAGAACTGCTATTATATTTATTTATTTATTGTGCAGCTAAGAAAACTTGCCATGGGTATGTTGGATCACCTTCTGTGATGTGGCAGTAGGCATAAAATCAGTGGCTTTCTGTAACTCCCCTGCTTAACATTCAACAGACAGAGAGAGGATCTAAATGTAAAACCTGGCTCCGAAACACCAGTGTCAACTTCCTGCCCTCCGACAAATGATCCAGAGCTACTCCACATCAGGATGGAAATGTGTTAGGCACTAAAAACCACTGCTTGCATGACATCATTCCATAACAGATTACACTGTAATGTTAGGAATGTAATCATTAGCATTTAAACATGCATAAAATTTAATTAACCTACTTACCAGTTTGCTTAGAACTTTTGAAGGGCTACCTAGAGTCCTCTCTAAGCATTTTATTGCAGAGTTTTGGAAAGCTCACAAAAGAGAGAAGTTCACTGGGATTTTTCTCCCTAAAGCTGATGAGCCATGACAGATGAGCAGATGACCCGAGTTAATTATTATTGAATTCGTTATTACTGCTTTGTTGTCACCCAGCTCAGCCAGGGTAAAATGATGACAGTAGGTATCTCATTAAAACAGCTGTTTCAATTATGTAGCGGCAAATATTTAAAAAGCGGGCCTTCCAAGTTTAAAGCTGTTAGCAAAGTTTGTTTGTGCTGGTTGTGCCAAGATTCTTTGACCAAAAAAGGAGGGGAGAAATATAGTGTTCGTCTTAATTGGTTGGGGCAGGAGAAGAGGGATGCTAAGCAGAGGAATTTAAAAGATTGAATAGGAGTTCCAAAAAATGTCCAGAGTTTGTGGGTGAATTGGTTTTTTCTCATCTTTGACTAAATTCAGTTTTGTTTACTGTACATCAGTTGCATTTAGACAGTATAAAAAAAGAGGAATGTTTGCATTGATTTCTTTCCAGCTGGAGGGATATGAATGTAAGGTTTGTTTAGTTGTTTTGGGGTTTTTTGGTTTTTTGTTTGATTGTTTGTTTGTTTGTTTGTTTGTGGGGTTTTTTTGGTTGGTTTTTTTAACTGTTTATTTTTTACTAGCTGACATCCACATTTATTAATTTTAAGCATTAGGACATTTATTCCCTCCTTCATAGAAAAGAACACTTCCTGTCTCAGATGCTGTTTCATAGTCTTTCAATAGCCATTTTGATCTCGAATAGGAACAAAAAGTTGATTTGATTGCACTAACATTTCCCTAACATGGTTTACATCATCATGTTCAGCACTGTAGAATCATTGCATTTCTCTACGAGTGCAAAGATACTTCCGTGTACTTAGGTTTTACACCCTTCTGCTTTCATTTTGATTATATTTCTTCAGAAGGAGTACAAAAACACAAAGATACTTGATACAGACTTGACTTAACCTGTCTCAGAAGAACATCCTACAGATAATTTCTAAGACACGTTTTGTAATAATATAATTCCTCTGACAATTATATTACCAGCAATAACCTCCAAGTCATCAATATTGAAATAAATGGCCCAGTGTCCATTGAAACTGAGTCTTTGTTTGGGCTCATATATCTATCCAAAGTGATAGATAACTAAAACAATTTCTGTGGCTTCAGCAATCAGTTGCATGCACTCAATGGCCTGTTCAACCCAAAATCACCTGCCACCCCTGGAGCTCATTACAGAGGGCTGGGTGCTAAACAGCTGTGCGCTGTCCCAGCCTTACAACGGTGTGGATTTTAGAAAGACAAACACTGCCATGTCATTATGCTTCCTACTGCCTACAGCTACCAAAGTCAGGATTTCCTCAACCTGTCCTATTTCCAAATATGAATTTTATCTGGGTAGAAAAAGAGAATTTTTGGCGACTTTACTGATTTATGGACATTCAACAACCTAGTTTTAGCAGTTGTTGAGTTGCTGGCAGCAAGTTCTAGGCCAGTGGTCACTGTAAATATGCAAATTTTCTTAGCAGCTTGAGCATGGTAAGTCCAACATGTCCAGAAGTCATGCCTAGGGTCAGGATATTCATTCATGGTAAATTCTGTGTATCCGGATAGTGTTGGACTTAACAAAAATGAACCACATGTAATTACTGCGTTTCAACGTGCCATGCAAAAGTATGAGAGCCCAATGACTGTCCCTCCAGTGTTAGGTCAGAAAGAGCTTTATGAATTTTCCAACTCAAACAAACACATAACACATCTTTTAAAATTATTGTGTGTGGATTTTACTGTCAGCCAAAGGAATCAAGAGAAAGGGAAGCCATGTATTTAATCAGGAGCTATAAAGGGCTGTATATAATAATCTTAATCCTGAAAGCATGTCACTGCTGTTTTTCTGAAAAATGTGATCACAATTAAAAATAAGTACTTGTCAGAGGCAAAGCAAAAGCATATTTATCATTACCACTATTTTTCTTTATTTTTAGAATAAAAAGTGCCTGTATAACTCCATTTTGGCATGTACGTGATTGTTAATTGTTTCCGTTTCAGCGAATCTAGTGTAATTGCTGCTGAGTGGCTCTTCTCTCCCACCAGTCCTGTTTTGTCTCTTATGAGGAAAAAAAGCACTCTCTCCCAAAATTTTTTTTGCACCTATATATAAATTTCGTCACTGCAATGAAGAGCTCTTACTAGGTGTCCAAGCATGTAAGTTAATTATAGCTAGAGGATAAAGCTCTGTATTTATAAAAGTTAGAGATGAAATTTGGGGGTAAGGGGGAAGGGTTGTTTTACAGGTATCATTATGTTGAAGCAGCTTTTGAGATAAAAAAAAACATCTGAAGTCTTCATTAGGAATTATAAATTTCCAAGTCTCATCATTCCAATTGCAGCCTTTGGGCACATGTAAATATTTCAAAATGAAGCTCAGCCACTTTCCTGTTTTCTACACAGACTTCCCTATGGTTTAATGTGATTTTCATGAGTAATCATAATTATTCATCTCTCACAGGCTAGAAAATATGCCGTGCATTTGTACTAAATTCAGGAACATGGGACAACCTTAACCACATAATGGGAAAGAATATGGTCCCATCTAATACAAATTTTTATCTTTGGAATCTGTCCCAACTGAATAGCATATGCAAGGCTTTCTTTCAAGGCAGAAAAATTACTTCATTGTAAAGAAGTCCTACAAATGAAGTCAGACCTTCAGGAGCATGATATTCCTGGAGACTGATAGTAATGTACCTGCCTTGCTGCTGCTTATGTACTAAGCAGAAAGGGAGCAATCCCAGTCGAGAGCCTCGAGGCAGAATCATGCTGAAGAGAAAGGGCTGTGTAGTGGAAGGAGTGACTCTGGTGCCCTTTGCTGAGGCATTGGATAAACAGGCTGCTACTCCTTCAACTCTTGTGAAACAGCCCTTTGTGAGAAGAGAGGATCAAATCTTAAGAGCAGCCAGAGGAATTTGTATCACTGATTCGAAATGAGAACTTGGACTGCTTCTTGGTAGGAGATGCAACTAGTTTTCCAGTTTTTTGGTTTGTCGTTTTTTGGGTGTTGTTCTCCTCCTGGGCCAATTTTCAAGAAATACAGGTCTTAGAAGCTCTGTAGAAGAATGGCAAAACATAAAAGAGAGTCAAAGGTCTCAGATGGAACTCCCAGCTCGTACCTACATTTGGAAGATGTACCTGTGATTTTCATGATTTTTCCCAGGAATTAACTCCATAGTTTTGTGCAATGTGAGCTTTGAGTTCATTTGTTCCCACAATAAAACAGTGAAACTACAAAGTAGAATCTCAATGCAATAAGATGCAATGACATGAGATTTGGAAATAATTTTTAAGACATCTGGAGATAATCTAATTTTTTGTTTGTTTTCATTGTAGTTTTGAGAATTTTTTTGTTTTTCTTTAGTTTTACACTTTCATCTTTGTGCTCTCCAATTTTCTACTTATGAATTAGGACTCTTAGGGTCAAATAGGCATATTTATTGGTAACTGGGAGGTTATTATTTCTTATCTAAAATAGAAATAAATCTTAAATCAATATTAATTTTCAAGTTAAGGGTTATTTTTGATGTCTTAGTTCAACCATACATGTACATTGTCTACAACTACCCTTGTGTTTTACCTGATACTATATTTTGTCACCTTTTTCCAGTAAAATTTTCTGTGTTATTTTGGTTTGTGGTTTTTTTATTATTATATGAAGGGTATCAAAGTACATAAGAGAGAAGAACCTGCTATATTATCCAATGTATCTGTCTTTTATTTTATTTTTTTTTGCCATAGCTGACCTTTGTTGGAAAATAAATAAGCAAATATTCCACAGTTTGAACAATAAGCTCTTTACATTATGGCAGGTTTACTTCTCAGTCTTCATTAACTTCAGTGATGAGTATATGAATATTGTTTGGCAATGACAAAAAGTCATTTTGCTCTGAAAGAATAGTGACCAGTAAGAGAAATTTTAAAAATATGCCTATGGTATTGAGAATTGTAAATCCCACTTCCAAAGAAACTTAGGAAGCACTCAGGGTTGTCTTTAGGAGGCATGCTTTGATTTAGCTTGAGTAAAACTCCAAAGGGCGTATGCTCGTCCACATAAATAACCTTGGTTTTAATATCAGGTTAGTTTTTTATTCTTTGATATATTTAGAATTGCAATAATATAGTTTGCATAGCCTTTATCTAATAGTCTTATGTACAAGAAGAGGAAGGATGTTGAATACTTCACCTGCATTTATATTTTCTTCTTTGATTACTGCACATTTGTTTAACCCTAGTTTGTCAGAGATTTCGGCGGCAGAGCAGTAATAGTTTGGAATGGTTAAAAATTTGGTAGGACTAGAAGATGCAATATTTTAAAATCAAACTGCTGTTGGTAGCACTCTATATCTGCCTCTCTGGAAAGGTCAGATTTACACATTACCAATGGTTTCAATCACATTAGTAAAATATATAAAAGTTAAGTTTTTTAACATTTTACCAGTTAAAGCACTCAGTCTGCTGAGTAGATTTTTATACCATATTTGCTGATCAAAACAGCCCCATTAACTATGATCTCGTCTGGGTCATGTTGTTAAATTTCCACCAAGCAACTTTCACTTTTGCAGCGTATCAAACATCCACCTAAAATCTCAGAACAGTTAAATGATGCCTACCATTGTACAGCCTGTAAGACCTTTCATTTATTTAATTCTCAAAATTGTTTAGAATTACTGCAATGTTTGTTTAAATTCACAGCTTTTACAGTCAAGTCTGAAGTTGGAAAGAGAGCCCGTGTGTATGCCTGCTCCTTCCCCCAAGAGCTTTGGGAAGCATCGATCAATTTAGGATCTGGAATGAGCCTCAGTTCCAATGTCCAAGTACATAATCCAGGTTTAGGCCCATACCTAAACTCAAACTACAGTGTGGGTGGCTCTGCAGCTTTCCAATATTAGCAGCATATTATACACTAGAAGCAGAGTCTGTGCAAACACTTCTCGCCTCCCAATTAGTATTCATACACAACTTTCACATAAATATGAAATACCCTGAGTGCCAGGAAGCTATTGATGCCTTAAGCCCCTAATGGTTTTTTATTTTTCTAATATTGGTAAGCCTTGTAAGTTTTATAGGTAGATTTTAAAAGCAGCAACCCTCACTCCCTTGCATCCCTTTCCCTGTAGCACCCTTGTTTACACATTCCTTAACCCTCTTACCCCTACTCCCGAATCCAGTAGAAATGTTTAGTCTTTTGTCAAGGCAAGGCCTAGATTGTTGGCAGAACATCATATCAGGGCCTAAACCACAAAATTAAGTCAAGAATTAGGTAACTATGTACCCTTTGTGCTCTGTTGATGGTGAAGGGGATGAAGTAGGTGGTCCCGAAATGCACCCCAGGCCCATTTTCAGGGGGTGGACCCGGGGCTGTCCAGAGTAAAGGCCACAGGGTGGACACATTTGGGATTGGATGGATGGTATTATAAAATGTAACTTCTCGGGCACAGGGGCACGTGTCTTGTAACATCTTAGCCTTGGCAAATAAACCCTTTCTTATCTCACCCCTAATTAACTGCTCCGGGAGATTTTTTTCAGCACTTAAATCCCACGGCAACACTATGAATGGAAAATATTCAAAATCGGGAAGTGTAACCCATCACCACAGTCAAAAAACCTCTCTAGGGGTTCACTACATGCCAAGCATGGAGAAATTGTCAATTATTTCAGTGACTTCTACCTCAGATATTTTTTCCTGATATTTCCTCAATCCTGTTTTCTTGTTCATATTTTGACCATGTTACTGTTTATGCCTTGTGACAGCTACCAGATCCCAGTCACACTCCTTCATGGGGACTGAGTGCGCTCACCTTTGTCTCAGTATAATGTACTATAGCATCAGTGTTCTGCATCTCAACCCCCTCCTTCCTTTTCTTTCTTCCTCTGCTCTCCCCCTCCCCTTGCTCCCTAGACAGTCCGTTCTCCCAAGGAAGCAACCATAGCAGAAGTCTCTCCTGATTCATTACCATTTCATAGTAAGAACGGTACTTTGTAAAACCATAGGCAAGCACAAATGTTGAGGAAAGGACATAATACATGTAGATTTGTCATGAGTTTTGTAATTACCTTTGCATTCTTCAAGGAATCCCAGAAGCATAAGGAAGGAAGGAAGTAGTGTTGTTTTGGCCCCAGATGACTTTAAAACTATAGTGCATTGCATTGCGGGATCCTATTAATAATTAAACTATCTGTCACTTACCAACAACATACATTCCAAATTAAATTTAAGCAAAAAGGAAAAAAAAGATCATTAGGGACTGGATTAGCAGGCTTCAGAGAGAAATAAATAATAATCAAACATCTGTGTTCTAAATAGTACGTGCTTTATCAGACAAACAACTGTTACCATCTCATTGTATAAAATGGCTTGGGGAAAACACCGTAGCTCAAAAGCGAAATCTCAGTTAGAAAAGAGAAAAAAAAGTTCATTAACAAGTCAGGAAGTGATTGAAAGTTGCCATGTTGCTGTATTGCCTTTTTCCTCGGTTGTCTCTGCTGGCAATAAAAATGTATTTATTTTAGTACTCGATTCAGTGGACAAATGGCAACTCCAAAACTAAGGAAAAAAATGCTAATGGCATACATCCACAAAATACAACAGCTGAAACTTCCAAATATTTTGAGCATCAGAATATGATGCCATCTTCCTTACTTGCTGAGTTTCCAAACATCTTGTCTCCTGTGAAGGTTATAGAGTTTATTTTTGCAAGGGAGAAGACAAAGGATATCAAATTAACAAATAGGTAAAGAGGGAGAACTTACTGCTGCCTTCATGCTGCCAAGACATGCTGCTAAGGCATGCTGCTGACCGGACATTAACGCATCACTAATATCCACAAGGGGGGAAAATGACCCAAATAAAACAGTAATAAATAACAATGCAGTACACTAATTAGCCCAGTGTAATATTTCATAACACACAGGCTATTTCTGTCCTTCCTCCTCTCCTTACATCCATCTTTCCACCTCTTGTAAGCCATTGGGATAGCATGGTAATAACCCAAATGAACTCATCATTTGGACTATAACAGGATGACTTTCTCTGTGTCTCCTAACATCGCAGACCCTTTTCCCACACCAAATCCAACTTTTTACTATATTGCTATGACTGAGGAACAGTGGTGGATAGCTACAAGCGATCCATGACAAGATCACACACAAAAATCTGATGATAATACTGAGAAAGCCTTCAATATTTCATATTATGGCTAGGAGGGGGTTTTTCTTCTTTTCCTGAACCACAGCACTTGATTGCTGCTATGCCTGCATGTCTGCAGGTTAGGATTCTGCTACCTTTTGAGCAGGCTGCTGTCTGTTTGTCTACTCCTTAGGTAACTGTGTTAAAATATCCTATTCCAGCTGTAACACTTGTTTTACAAGAGCCCTGGTTTTGTCTGACACAATATGGAACAACATTTGTCATTCGTTATCAGGGGTGATATATTTGTTAGCCTGCAGAGAAACATCTGCTGTGCTTTAATCTCTAGTGTGCAGGCCAATATTCATAGGATACAGCTGCATAAAATCACAGTATTAGATGGGGCTGTCCAGTCTGACATGAAGGCTAGCTGGCAGGCAGACAGAAACAAATTTTATTATCTGCCTGTTACATATTTATTTACGTCAAATATTTCTGAGAATCCATACATTAAACCCCTTTTTATGCATTGTTGTTTCACGGTGACAAGTCATCGACAGCCAAATGAGAAATTTATGTTACATATTTAATATGGACATCTGAATGATTATCAAATCTATAGAAGCCAAGCCTGCCCAATCACCCCTAAATAATGGATGAGAAGTGGATGTGACTCAATTTGTTCAGTATAAAACCTAGACGACCTCTGTCTCTCATTTCATCACTGCGGCACTGTCATTATTTGCTTCTATTCATCTCACTTGGCATCACTCAATAAAATCTGCACATGATAAAGAGAATAACCTTGGTCAATAGTAAGAATGCATGAGGAGGAAAAATGATCATTTCCTCTCCTCACAGGTATGGTGCCATGGTGTACACCATTATGGCTATATGAACTTCACAAGGATGCTGGTATGTAGTCATAATAAAGAGGAGACAAAAACTTTAATGAGATGGTCGGATGTAGGGAGGAGGGATGGGCTGGATTAATGTCCTTTCATTTAGTTCATGGATTTATGGTGAGGAAATTTTTAAGAGGGATTTAAAACAGAAGAAAAAAGCCACTGGAAATATGTCTTTATTTAAAATAGTTGCAGAAACATTCTTTCAGGGGAAAAGACAGTATGAGTATTTTATAGAAGTTGAAACAAATTCATCTGCTGCTATCTAGCAAAGATTTGATAGCCTCAGGAAATATGTTTTTCATTGAGACTCCAAAGAAGTACTTGTAAGAGCAGGCTATGTTAAAATTACAGGTCATTGGGAAAATCTGACAAAGAGGAAGAAAGATTCAGTTGTGCAGATTAGATTTTGAAGGTAAATCATGCTCTTTGAAAGTACTGTAGTAGTCTGCCTGTGATCATGAGAGTCTCACATCTAACATTATATATTCACATTCCTTTTCAAAGGTCCCATAGTTGGGTTGACATGTCAATAAATGAATGCAGGAATGACAAAGGTTAACTTCATATGCATCAAGATGAGAAGGCTTCTGGTCAGAGAAATGTCCAAAATGTGTAACCAGATTTCATGGCAGCAAGAAAGATGACCTATGTCATGCTCAGTAGAGCACATTGTAATTTTATATCTCATTATTAATACCAAAACCCCACAAAAGAGTTGCAAAAATGGACAAAGCTATAGAAGGTTGCAGTGAAAAATGATAGGAACAGAAGGTTAGGAGGGGTATAAAGGATAGGAAATTGTAAGCAAAAAGCGGGCAGAACTGGGTTGCAGTGTGCTGATTAAAGATTGGGTTACTGCTGCATTTAAAAAAGGAATGGAGTCAGTGAGTCTGAGGATGTTGGCTAGACAGTTGCAGACTGTTAGTGCAGAAGCAGCAGCAAAGTATCAATCTGTAAGTTTGAAAAGGATGAGTAAGAAGCATAAGGAAACTAGGCAGTAAAATCAAAAAGGGAACCATGGGAGCATAAGACGAGATGGGAATCACAACAGGTCAAAACATAGGTACAACGTTGAATTCAAAGACTGATGGGGAACACTGAAGCAGCACTGTATAATGTACAAGATGTGGCTTCATATGAGTGAGAAATAACAGAAGTGGCTTTGCTTATCCATATTATATAGACACTCATCATGGGCTTGTCATGTTTTTTTTTTAAGTAGTTCAGCGGAGCAAATTGCAGGCCAGTGTCACATGTGAGTGAAGCTGTCATTTGACAGCTTCATAGAGCTAAGCAACCTGGTTTGCAAAGAACTTGTGGTTGACTTTGAAACAATTTTAGATGAACAGAAGAGGCTCCTGGTGGAGGATAATATCTGAAATGCAGCTGTCTTGGCAAAGAAAAGAGTGTTTGCTTCAGGAAGAATTAGCTGAGTGAAAGACAGGGGACAAATGGCACATGGCAAAAGGAAAAGAAACAGGGACATAGGACCATTAGGATTTGAGAGAAGATGCTGATATCTGTTCTCAATTTGACATTTGGTTTAAATTACAAAATAACTTGGCAAATGTTGGAAAAGAAGCAAAGAAAAAGGGAAATCTCAACTTTGGGAAATGTTTAGGAACAAAAGAAATTACAAAAATTACAAGCTGTTCACTGAAATTCAATTAAATTAGTGGAAAATGCCCCAGTGTTCAAGATCATCTTCTGTGGAAGCTTCATGGAAAATGAGGAAATGAAAGTCTGACAGGGAGACCAGGTCTGGCAAGACCATTTGGAGCTGTAAATCTAGTAACAAAAAGGGGATAAGTAACTAAAGAATATCTAGTGGAAGTATTCAGAGATAGAACCTGACAGAGGAAATAATCATATCGAGATGAGAAAATTATGTTGAATAGTTAGCTCTGTAGGTCTCTAGGGAAGGGGGATATTTTGAGTTCTCGAAATGCAGTAGACGATGGCACAGATAATAGAGTACCTGAAGCAGTAGGCAGAGATTACTAAGTAAAGTGAAGTATTGACTATCTGCAGGATACCAGTGGGGGGTGAGGACACTGGGAGAATTGTCTGTATTAGACACTGAGCGAAAAAAGATGGATCACAGAGGGAGATGAAGTTGTGGAATGGATGAGAATTTTAACATTTTCTACAAATTAAAAGAAATTAAATATGTTATTTGCAAGACAATGGCTAACCTGGAAATAGAAAACATTCCTCCTAAAATAATTTAATGAATACTGTAGAGAGAGTACAAATTGTGAATAAAGATGAAAATAAAAAAAAAAATGTTCAACTGACAACACGAGAACTTAAAAAAATTCTCACTTGTTTTGAAAGTAGCAAGAATATTTGTACAAATATATTAAAGTTCTTGACCTGCTAAATCAGATTTATTTTTATTTCTCCATAAAGAGAAGTCATTCTACTATTAAAATCAAAATTAAAGTCAAAATTAAAAAGATATCACTCTCCTTCTTCTCACCTCTATGCATATAGACACTAGTGATGTCTCTAGGTTGAAGAAATAGTAGGGGCAAATTAAAAAAAACCCAAAACATAACACATTTAGTTGTCCAGGACTATGTTCAGATGGGAGTTTTTATTTTGTTTCTTGTCAGAACTGTAGAAATCAACTTGGCACGGCATGTCTGCATATTCAGGAATTATCTGGGAAAATCGCATTCAAAGACAACAGCAGTTAGGAGTGGTGAATTGTTTGAAATCATTTGCAATAGTCGTGAGCAGTTTGATTGTTTCCCCAGCCTTTTGAAGCCGTGTGATTTGTGCTGTAAAGCTAATGCTGGCAATAAAGAACCCATGTATATCTGTTAATCAGGTTGAAGATGGCAGCTGTTTCACATCAAGAGGATTTTAAGACAAAAGCAGAATAAAATACAAGACAGACAGAGAAAGGAAAATTCTATTCTTTGTCAGAGGCTAAAATTAATTGTGATGATTTAAACAATTCCAATGAAGACCTTTGTGTACACTGAAGAGATAGTGGAGAATATTGTGTTCCAATGATGAAGCATTGATACAATCAGCTTCAGGTCTCACTGAATGCCTACAAGTCCTTCCAAATTCCTTTACTTTTCAAAGTCTCTAACATAGAGAAAGTTACAGTTTCATCCTCTGTTGCCACAGCCTTCAAAACGTCATTAATTATTATGGGATTTT
The DNA here is from genome assembly GCF_003945725.1 of Corapipo altera. Taxonomy (NCBI): domain Eukaryota; kingdom Metazoa; phylum Chordata; class Aves; order Passeriformes; family Pipridae; genus Corapipo; species Corapipo altera. Next base: position 327,953 of record NW_020885029.1, read on the forward strand.
TTCTTAGAGTTATACAAGAATAAAGGTTATTGGATATAATCTTTTTGTCATTTAAAGGAAGTTTTTTTTAACTCTAGCAGGGGCTTCCTTTGATTTATTCCAAATGTTTCCTCATTTATATCATGTACTGACCTTCACTACGAGAAAGGACACTTCTATTTTTTAGCTTAGATGAAAAAGTCTGAAAGTGCTCTGAAGTAAAATGTAGGATTTCAGGGGGGGAAATCCTTGTCTCTTTGCAGTCAGTAAGGTTTTTCTATTGTCTTCAGCAGAGCCTAAATTTACCCCACTGTGCGTGAGGAAAACCTGAGCTATGTGGTTTCAGAGTTGAGCAACTCCAACAAAGCTTACTTATGTTGGTTTTATGACACAAGACAAACACCACTGGACAAGGGATTCTAGTTTTAGTGCTTACTATTCAAAGAGTGCAAAGGATGCAATTTTATTAATATATTGATGAATATTATTTGATTCTAGAAAAAAAATAAAGCAATTAAGGCATACTGGTAGACAGCTCATATACTCGTTATACCTTTTTCTTCCTCATCCCAAAGCAGCTCTCTGGTTTTTCTGTATGGAGTGACTGTTAATATTATAGGTAAATGATTAATTATAGAACCATATTGCAAAAAAATCTCTCTGCCTAACACATCTAATTAGTGTCTTGCAATCAATTTATTTTGAGACTCACCCTACTCTTCAAGAAGCCTCCAAAACAATCCATCCTAAAATATTTTATCTTTTTGCTTCCACAAAATGCGCACAGACAAAGGCTATGAAAGGGTAAGATTATAACACTATTGACAGCTTTCCTGTACACAGAGACATTAGCAGTTCTCAGCCTCACAGTATCAAATATAGAACAGGAACTTTAAAAGGATACCGGAGGGAAGGGCACAGGCTCACTCTTCAGTGAGACCCACAATGGGTTTTTAAGTTCATGGTGGGTTTAGGTTTTTTAAAGAGGCCTTTTATTGCTCTCTCTGGATTTTGTAGAGTTGGACAAAACCACCTGGTTTTGCAGATGTAGGGAAGTGAATAAATAGTGCTAATAAAAATCTTAAACGCTCATCAAGAATTTCCTGAAATATTTCCTCAGTAACATGCTTGACACATAGTTGCATTTATGTACTCATGTACACAAAAAATATGGTGATGAATATCTACTCTGTAATGTATCTTTGTGTGTTTGCCGTGTAATTATTAAAATTACCAAAAAGTCACAAAGAATATTACATATGAAGTCTCTACCAAGGAAAAAAATGAAATTCAATGTATGTGCTCAAAACACCAGGTTTTACCTTATAAGATGCTAAACAGATTTAATAGGTGTTATGGATAGTGCAGAAACCCTAGTTAAACACTACACTGGTGACATTTGACCTTGGTTGTATCACAATTGTATAGTATGCATTGACAGTATACTCATTTATAGGCCTATATATTCATTCAGGTGCTTTGTTGTGTCTTTTTTTGCCTAAATTGAATAGGCTTCTTTTTGTTTTCCCACTTTGTTCCACTCTGTTCCCATACCTTAGTAAAGCCAGCTACAACTGTTACTGTAGCTGAATACATGGGCAATTATTTTCAAACAGCTGGAAACTTTTTAAGGCTCGTTTTTCTGCTCCGTGAGGTATTAGTAGGTAGCTCTTCTTTCATGATGAATTGCACAGCCCTGCCTGAAGACTACCTATATTTTCAACCTCCTTTTGCTTATACTTAACAGTGAAAAGGTCCACAACTTGAACCACACAACTATCAGGTTCCACACAGGAGCTTCACTATTTGGCAAATTATTTGCCTTTGTTGCATTCATTTTTGTTTATAAAATACTAATTACCTCTTTTATTGTTTGAAGAGATTAAAAGTTAATAGGAGAAACTAAATAAACAGAATGCCATTCTGCACAAACTATATAAGCTGGTAATTAATTTCTGGCCTCCTCTGAGCTAATTAACTCATATAAAGAAATGAAGTTAATGAACCATAATTCTAGTCATACAAGTGTAGATACAAGCAGTTTGACTTAATGAATTAATAAGATATTTCCTTTCTTAGAGGTTTTTCAATTGTCTTCCTAGTCTGTAGGCCTTCTTAATGTTTCTTTCTGGCTAAAATATTTAATAAATGTCAGGGCAACCTGGAGATGGGACTTCACAAATTTTGCTTTCATGTAGGAGATCAGAATTTCAGAGAAAACACGGAATTCTAGCTCAGTTGGGTGGTAAATCTTGAACACAAAAGAGATGTTTTATTCTGACTGGAGGTGATGCAGTAACCATCTTAGAGTGAAAAGTAACAGATTCAAAAAATGCAGTTACTTTATCTGGATTAGGGCACAAGTAAAAATGAAATAATTAATAATTATAATGATATCCCTTTGGCTAAGTGGAAAGATCAATTGTTAGTTTAGACTGCCGACAACCTCATTTCTATCAGCATTTCATCTGGAATTTGCACTCTTATCTGAGCATGTTGTAATCAAAACTTGAATTGGAAGTATAATTCTTAGTTAATCCTGAGAAAAGGATTGTTTATCTCATGCTCCCCGATTTTTTCTGGAAATGTCTTATTTTGCCTGTTTTACCACAGTACCAATACAAAGTTAGTTTTTACCATGATAAATTGATATCAAATAAACCCTGTGCTAAAGAAAGTAATACATCCAGTGGTACAGTCCTTTGAAAACCAGATTTCTTTGGCTTTGATTTACCCTGTAAAATTTTCTGTGATGTCACTAATACTCTCTCAAGCAGAGTTGAGTCTTATGCATTTATCAAGTACCTAAAAAACCCAGAATTTCATGGAGTATAGTTTTCATGAGACAAAAAGAGATTGTATAGATTACTTTATTCTTAATATTTTACAAATATTTTAAGATTATTTACTGACAAACAGTCTTGAAAACATGCTGCTTCAAATGCTTTAAGAAAAAAAAACATAAGCAGAGGGAAAAAAATTAACATTTTAAGTTGATTTTTCCCTTCACTACTAGAGTATAGAACATAATTGGACACTTGTTATGAAACCTGTATCTTCATGAATCAGTGAATGTATTCTCTTGGTTTTGGATGGATTTTCATTCTGAATTATAAGAAAAAAAAATCAGGTAAAAAGTCTTTACATATTTCTCCCTACCACACTGCTCTATAGACATATATTCCTTGCTTCTTTTTCCTTTAAGATGAAAACTTCTCTTATCCTATTATTTTAATCATGTCATTTACCTAAGTGTCAGCAGTCTCTGTTTCAGGCTTTGACCTTGGACTGTGACCAGGTGATCAGTTTTGTTTTCCTCGGCCCCCAAAGCACAGCTGACACAGCTTTAGAAATGTATTTCATCTTGATTTAGTAACTTTCATTTATCCACCTCCATTATTTACTTAGATGCTAAGAGTACATCTTTTCTGGGTTATTTGTTTCTATTTGTTGAGGTAGAAACACGCAAACATGCTGTAGTCACTGAAAGTAAAACTGTTGATAGTCTGTATATAAAATGACCAGGGGTTTCTAGATTTAAAAAAAAAAATCTCTTCTATGCCTATGACAGAACTTGTTATTAAAGAAAACAATGACTCTTAGCACCAGCATGCAATCTAATTAAAAAACAAAATTCCAATAATTCCTGTTTCAAATCAACTTGTCAATATAAAACCCATAAAGAAAAATTTTAGCATGACAAAACATGACTTTCCCAAAGAAAATATCAGCACACCATTTCAGGTTCTGCTCAAAATGGAATACAATTTTTTTTTTTTTTTTGTTCCTGAGTCCATTATGATTCTGTGATCCTGACTGTTAACAGACCTTAAGTATTAGATCCAAACACTTTGTCTGTCCAAATCCATGTGAAGCAGATTCAGAGCACTGGCAGTAAAGCATGAAGTTCTACCACAGCCATATGTGGAAGACATCTGCAGAGAAGATGCAGGTGAGTAGTGATGATATTCATTTTGAGCATAAATTAATAAATTATAAATTCTTATAAATTATAGGTATAAATTATAAGTTCTTGCATATCATCACAAGGCACAATTTTATCCCTCAGGGTAAGTGTACCTTTCACCTAGAATAAATATTTACTTATCTATGGAAGAAAAGTAGGATGATGCCCTCCTTGAATACAACAGGCTTTTTTGGGAAACAAATGAAGTTATTGTTGTCCTTAAGTGCTTTTAGTGCTGTGTGAGATACCAATGGTTAAAAACTCACAGCTTATCTTACAAGGTCACTGTACTTCTTCAAGGACAACCAAGAGAGTGCTATACAGACCAGCCTTCATCTATAATCAGGTGTCTCACAGTAATTTTGAATGATTCCATCTTTGCCAAGTCAAATTCTTGTCTTTTCCAGATCAAACCAAAACCACAAAATTCACACATTGCCAGAGTTCATTCTTGATTAGGAACACAACTGAGTAATATATTGAATTCTAAAAATTTCTGATTAAGAAACTATTACATTATTCTCTTTTGTAGACTTTGCTGCCGCTAGATTCCTGCTACAAAATGCTTCCCTCTACAAAATGCTTCCCATCCTCCTGTCTTTAACATTTTTTTGAGCATCATAGTGCTAGAAATATGCTACTGAGCATGGTCATGCTCAGAGTTTAAACTACAGATTTCAGAAGCCTATTCCTATTTTAAATGACAGATTTTAAACTTCTATATGTATTATAATTAATCTTTTCTTCCTTCAGAAAAGGATACGTTTTCAACATATGTCAATGAACAGTATGGGAAATCATCCTGTTAACAGATAAAAGTAAATCCTGGTGTACTTGATAGGAACTGCCTGAACAAGGTAAAATTAAACTGCAGCTTCCTGTCTACACTATGTATTAACATATGGGTGTTCTGTACGAAGATTATATCTTTTCTCCTTGATTTTCTTTGTAGGCTTGATTATTATTAAAGACTAAACCCTGTGTTTAAGACTGTGCAAGTTAATACTCTTGAATTAACTTTTAACTTGTATTTTTTCTAGTCCATAATCAGATAATCTATGAGCAGGACTGTCTAATAACTTTTAATTTTAGGATATTTTTTCTAATGACTTTTAATGCTAACCCTTGTTTGGGTAATAAAAGGAATTATTTCATATTTCATGTCCTGTATTGTGCTCTATATAGTCTGTTCTACTGCCAGATAGAATGACATACAAGTATTTGGATACTTTGGTTTTGTTAAATACTTTAATAAGACCGAGGAGAATACAAAGAGACAAACATTCCTGAAAGGTGATGCTTGGTGGCTGAGTTTACAGAAGAGAGTCACGTTTCCCTGTGGTGTTGCTGTAGCCATGCACCATTTCAATAGTCTGTTTAATGTGGCTTCCTGTACACTTGACCTGCACTTAGAGTTTTGAGCATTCAATTCCAAATTGCACCACGAGCAGGCAACCTTGAATAGGTGCAATTTGAAAAGGCTGCAATCTCTTTAGATTAGATACTTCTATGTGGAAAGTTTCCCATAATTTTAGCACAGGGAATAATTTTACAACTTGCAATTACTACATTCCTTTACCAAAGTCCTGCCACAAGTGAGAATGGGGGTAGCATGTGCATTCTAACAATGATGAAGGGCAAGTTGGGCAATGAAAAGCAGATACCTGAAACCCTGGCAGGCTTTTTCCACCATGGTTCATGCAACACCAGACACATATGTGTTAGCGTTCTAAAAATAAAACAATGGTTATGATCATTATTGGGAGGACGTTTTAGCAAAATAAACTGCTGTTAGAAGATAGCTTTAGTGACATAAACATATTAATGCTGAGATATAAATCACAGGGTCCTTCCGCATTTTCATTATCTTCCTCTGAGGATTTATTGTGCTATAAATGAGATTCTATAGGAAATCCACCCATATATAACAATTTATAGTGTGATGTCAAGCATACAAAGATTAACACTCAAATCATTATATCTATATTTTAATCATAGTTGTAATCAATTATAGTTACGTAACTTTGATTTTTCTCAGTCCATTCCTAATACACTCTGGTTACTGTATTAATACTTTTTTGGTTGTCAAGAGGAATCGCAAATGGTTTCTTAAATTAGAGAAAGAAAAACATTGAATTCTTAAGCAGATAAAAAAGGCTTAAATACATCATGATTAAACCATATGTCTTGTACGATCATCTCTTAAGTACTATAAGTCTTTACAGATGTACTGACCTCTTGGATTCCACAGCACAAATGAATCTCATTGCAACTGTGATATATTAATATTTGTCAAAGTCCTCCAAATTGAAAAGATTTTCTTTTTCTAGTACATGGGATTGCTTAGTTGGAAATTAAAGTTCTTGTCCAAATAGAGCTGACATTTTGTTGCCTTCTATTCTGAGGAAATTCCTCCCTCCTTCTGTTAGATAATATTTATTGTGTTTCAATTTTAATAGCATGAGGACAATACTGGCCTATTCATAGTGATTAGAAAATGTTCAAGTCTTTGGGTGCAAATGTAAGTACCTAAACATCTTGAAGACCATCTCTTCCTGCATGTGTACATTCTCTGATTCAGGCAAGAAATAAGGGTAGAACATTATTATTTTCATATTTTTCACATTGTTATTCTGCTTCAGTGGCTAGTTTAATTAATAAGCCATTTAAAGTTATTTGGAGATGTGCTTTGTCTTGCACATGCCATTGAACATTGTTTTGCCTTTGTAATATTGTGATTTATAGGGATTGTCTTAGATCCGGGAGAATAGGAATAGAAATTATGTCTGTCATTGCTACTCTTGCAGGCTCTCTGCAACACAAGGACATGTCACGACAGCTAACCTTCAAACAGAAGAGAGCATACATCTCTGAAACATAAATAATATGGATTGATTTTGGAAAACTAAAGTTTGCAATCAAAAAAAACCCAACAGACTCGTTCATCCAGTTCACCACAAAACAGACTAAAATGATTGAGTTAGTGCAAACACTAGGCAGAGTTAATTTCCAAGTCACATATGAATGTGATTTATGAAAAAATACCATCAATTGAGTTTCATCACCTAAGAATTTGGCTTTGGAGTCATCCTCCAAACCTTGATATTGAATTAAGAGTCATCCTTATTTTTTAATAGTAGTATTTTGAGCCTTAAGACTTGCATCTCTACATACTACATTACACTTCAATTCTGACTTATCTCTTTTGAACTCGATAATGATGCTTTATAAAGTCATAATTTTCTTTATGAAAAATAGTGAAGTTTTTTGTGTTCAGAATGAACTTTCAGTACCTCAATGTAGGAGACTTAGATTAAGGAAATAGAATACTGAGTAATTTTCTATATAAAGAAATTCTGCTTTTCAAAACTCACCATCAAAAACTGTTCATGGAGGAAGGCCAGCAGATGTACCGTATACTGTGGAAGAGCAGAAAAGCTGTCAGATGTTTAACACAAAAATAAATACAGAAGTAAAAATTCACTTTCTACTTGATCCCCCAAGTGTGATTGGATCAAAATAATAATGATAATGAGAAGGAACTTTGCTTCCATACAACAAAGAACAGTTTTGGTCAACAGGGAAGTTACAACATGTGATTATTCTGATGGAGCATTGTTACTGAACTATGCTTCCAGTAGTGTGGAAGGCACCGTCTCAGTGGCACGATCAAGATGAGAGAATTTTGACCTCCAAAATACTATGTTACAAAATAGGGCAGATGTATAGTAATGATGGACAGATCCCAGAAAATATGTGATTTCTGTGCAGATACAGAATACTCTACAGCAAGAGTATTACCTTGCTATAGGATTTCTCTGGATTCCTGATTTGGGTAAAAAGAAGTAGACTGATGGTCAATTCCTAACAGAGTTTAATACTTTGTGAGAGATGGATAGATTCACTTATATATCTTTTAGCATTCATTATAGGCTTTAGGAGGCAAGAGAAAGCCAGGATAAACTACTCATGATTGTAACTGTGCTACATTATGCATAATGTGTGAAGCTACTGTGAAAAATATACAAAATGCCATATTAAATAATTATTATGAAAAATGTCTGTATATAGTTCCTAATTAATTCACGAGGAGGTTAGTTGAAGTAAATAATGTGGGATGTTTCCTCAGAAGAGGCATCAAGAACGATTATGCAAAAGCAGTAAATAAAATTGAGAAAACGCTATAGAAATTCCTGCTTATAAAGAAAAAAAAGATAAAATGACAGCTGTACATCTTCTTTTTATCAAGATCAACAAATTTTTTTTCACTATTAGGGTTCTTTTTAGGTACAACTGGGTCTTACTAAGGCTACCAGTAGCTATTTTCCTTTTTCAATGTATTGATCGCGGTCTAGAAATGCAACAGTTCAGACGTAAGGACTCTGTTACTGCACAAAAAACACTAGCAGCTTAAATATCCATGTCTCTTATATTCTCAGAAAAAGACTGTGAAGTGAGTAAAAGAAATATATTCTCTTTTAGTCAACCATGTATGTTTATCGACATATTCATGTGAGCTGAGTAGCAATGGTGTCTCCAGAAACAACAACTGAAAACACTTTCCTGATGGCACCATTGGGAAAATTAATTATTTATTTTCACGTGGAGAAATAAGTTAATGTAACTAAATGCAGACAGGAAAGAACACAAGACTTAAAGTGTTTCTTATTTAAAGCATAAATTCATGTGCATAGTGCTAGTTCACTTTTGTCAGCAAATATGCAGTTTCCAGTACCATTGACTGGTCAAAATAGGTATGTTACTGACAGAAGGAGAAAATAAGGTATTCGGTAACATACATACATTTTTTTTCTACAGCTCTGTGTCTATATGTGTGTCTGTGCAATTTTCAAAGATGGAAATCTTCTATATCACTTACGAAAAGCATTTTGCATTTGTAAAGAGGTAAGTACTTGAGACACGCTGTTTTGATTTCATATTAACACATAAATGTGATGATCTGTATTCCAGCATAGATATTAACATCAATGCATTGAGTAGTCAAAAGAAGGTAAAAGAATGTATACAACATTCTGATGACTTAGATGACATTATGTGGTCATAAAAGAAAAATGAGGCTGCAAAGACTTTACCTATACAGGAGTGTAAATATATTAATATTTCAGCTTAAAAACTCAATAACCAAAATTCAAGAATTTACAATATACAGTTATATGCAAAACTCTAAACTGAATTTGTTTCCATTCCCATACACATGATAGATTATGTATACAGAGTACTCAAGTTACTACTAAAATCTAATATCAGAATCACAGATAATGATTATACTTACACAACCTGTGATAGCAAAAAAAATAATATGCACAGCAATGAAAGAAATGGTACCTGTAAATTTTTCTCCACTTCTACAATCGAGTAAGGCCATGGAGGAAATTTGCATATTTATGGTATCTTCTGATACAGAACAGAAAAGCAGATAAAGAGCCATCAGGAATTAGAGAACTAAAAATTATGGTTTTCATTATATTTTGATGTCCTATTGCTAATTCCAAAACCTACTGTTGAGTATCTTAACATTTCCTTACAATTTTTTATGTGCTTCTCCAACATAAGCAATCTTAGAATCATAGAATCAACTGGGTTGGAAAAGCCCTCTGAGATCATCAAGTCCAACCCTTGATCCAACACCACCATGGTTACTAGACCATGGCACTAAGTGCCACATCCATTCTCATCCTTAAGACCTCCAGGGACAGTGAATCTACCACCTCCCTGGGCAGCCCATTCCAGTGTCTGATTACTCTCTCTGGAAAAAATTTCTTCCTAATATCCAACCTAAACCTCCCCTGGCAGAGCTTAAAACCATGCCCTCTTGTCCTACTGCTGGTTGCCTGGAAGAAGAGACCGACATCCCCCTGGCTGCAACCTCCTTTCAGCGAGTTGTAGAGAGTGATGAGGTCTCCCCTGAGCCTCCTCTTCTCCAGGCTAAACAACCCCAGCTCCCTCAGCCTCTCCTCATAGGACTTCTGTTCAGGTCTCTTCCCCAGCCTCATTGCTCTTCTCTGCACCTGCTCCAGCACCTCAATGTCCTTCCTGAACTGAGGGGCCCAGAACTGGACACAGCACTCCAGGTGTGACCTCACTAGCGCTGAGTACAGGGGAAGAATCACTTCCTTGGTCCTGCTGGCCACACTGTTCCTGATACAGGCCAGGATGCCATTGGTCTTCCTGGCCACCTGGGCACACTGCCGGCTCATGTTCAGCTTCCTGTCAATCCAAACTCCCAGGTCCCTTTCTGCCTGGCTGCTCTCCAGCCACTCTGTGCCCAACCTGTAGCGCTGCATGGGGTTGTTGCGGCCAAAGTGCAGGACCCAGCACTTGGTCTTATTGAACCTCATCCATTGAAATCAGACCATCTCTCCAGTCTGTCCAGGTCCCTCTGAAGAGCCCTCCTGCCTTCCAGCTGATCAACATTCACCCCCTTGGTGTCACCTCCAAATTTGCTGATGGTGGACTCAATCCTCTCATCCAGATCATATTAAACAGGACTGGGCTCAACACTGATCCCTGGGGGACACCACTAGTGACCAGCTGCCAACTGGATGCAGCACCTTTCACCAGCACTCTCCGGGCCCAGCCATCAGCCAGTTCCTAACCCAGTAGAGACTGCCCCTGCCAAGCCATGGGCTCCCAGCTTTTTGAGGAGTATGCAATGGGAGATGGTGTCAAAGGCTTTACTGAAGTCCACATAGACACACCCACAGCCTTTCCCTCATCCTCTAGGCAGGTCACCTGATCATAAAAGGAGATCACGTTGGTCAGTATTATTGACATAATATCTTATGTCAATATTACTTAGTTTAGCCCAACATGATCTGCCCTGAGGATGCCCTTTCAATGTTAAACTGGAAAAAAACATGCACTCAAGCTTCCAGAGTTACCACGGAGGTTGAATGAAATTTGTTTCATTTTTAACATATTAAATCATATGTTATTTGAGTTCTAGGCTAAAGTCAACAAAGATTTTTCAAGAAATCTTTGACAAAATAGATGTTCTAGTTCTACTGTTCTTATTTAAGGGTTAGGAAATATTACTTTTTAAAACTTCTCACTCAAACTATATAAGGAAAATTCAAGGCTATTTAACATTGTTTTATGTAGCTATTTTTGGCATTAGGAAAATAAGTCACTTGGTATGCATTGCATTATTGTACTATTGTGCTGGCACCAATTTGTTTGTTTACTGATTGAAGCTAATTTAGCCAGTTTATAACATGTCAGAATTTTTCCAGGGGTTATAGAATACATGCTTTTTGGAGGCTTGCACAACCACTGATAATTAGAGCATTAGCCCTTGGGTTGTTTCCTTTCTGTTTTTCCAAAAGGAATAAAAAAACACCTGGATGTATTAAAACACCTGGGTAATTTATATGGAACACACACAACATACACATACACTTTCTTCACCAAAACAGTAGAGCTTCTGTTTCCATGCTGGCAAGGAAATGATTGATATAATTAAGGACTGATGAAGTAAACCCACTAGCCATTAATAATTTCACAGTAAGCTTGTGTCTGTTGCTATACAAAATAAGGGCCTGATTCCTATGTATTCTTCATTTTCACTGTACAGAGAAAATGGCATCTAAAATTGACTTTTCTTTTACTTCTGTTAAGAAAAATTGCAGTGCTGCATCTAAAACTACCTGATTTAAATTTGCTATCAAATATTTTCACAGAAAAATTCCGTTCAATAAATGAAAAACATTTATAAAAATTATTTTCAGAAAAGCCACAATCTTTTTTCCACCTAGAAGGGACTCTCATTTTTTTTAAATTAATTATAAAACTTCTTGATGTGGAAAGACTTTTCCCATCATATTCCTGCAGTAAATTTAGTCAACAATCAAAAATATCCTAATTTTCATGCATACCTTTTTAGGGAAGGAATTGCTTGATAAGTCACTGGAATTTTAAATGACTGATTTGTGGGAAAACAGAAAAAACAAAGTTAATTTGGAAATCACTTTCTACAAAACCAATATTTTGTTATTAGTTTGCAAATTAAGACAAGACAAAGAACAGTCATTCCTACAAGTAAATGAATTGGAAGGTTTTTAAGATAGGAAAAGTGTTAAAATTTCTTTGATTTGGTTTAAAAGCTGTAATCTGTTCACAATGCTCTCAACAAACTAAATGGGACTGTTTACAGATGTAAAAGGAGTGGGATTGGACCTCTAGTATAAATTAATCTTTTGTGGTCTTTTCAATTGTTTAAAGCATCAAAAAAAACTCAGGATGAGAAAAAGGTAAAATTACTTATCTCACTCTTTTTATTCTGACAGACTCATAGCAAGAATGCTAAAGGTGTTCTGCTTTATCACATTTCTTAAAAAAAAAGTTATTATAATTACAAAAACCATACATAGAAATTTCAGAGAAAAATGTGTAGTATGTATTATTTCTGGGTGATTTATATTTAATAATTAAGTAAACCAGCAATTTCTTCATCATACTCTCATACTGGATAATAATAACTTAATAATTAAGTAAACCAGCAATTTCTTCATTTTTCTCTTGTACTGGATTATAATGACTTATAATAGGACTTGTGAATATTCATACTGTAAGTATATGTGGGTACAGTGGAATCTTGGAAACTTGGCTTATGCAGCTTTTGTATTTATATAAAGCAAAATCTTACTGTCTTTACTCATGGAAACCCACAATTTGCCAAGAATTTTGCTGCAGGATTCAGGTACATAAACTACATAATACCCCTAGAAACAATTAAGAAAATTCTTCCATCAAACTATACACTTTCAGGAAAAAAACCCAACAAAACAAAACAAAACTCAAAGCAGCAAAGATTAAAACATAAACACCTTTATTAAAAAAATGGAAAATATTTGTCTGAACTGAACCATACAGCACACTGCTTTGACTAAATTGCATTCTCCATAACCACGGCCTGAACAAGACATTGCAGGTACATGCTGCCAGCCCTCAGCCACACTGCCTGCAAACCCCAGTGTAGTGAACACAAAATTCATGCTCTAGGACACTAACCATAGTTTTTGGGGAGTTTGGGGTTTCTTTTTAAAACACTGTCAAAATATCATGATAGTTCCCTTGTCCTTAGCCAAACCCAGTCTGTGTTGAGGGCCTCTTCCCGACAGCGCTCCATCCCTGTGCACCCTCCTTGAGAGCTTGCATGACACACATCAGCCATTACCACAGCAGTCTGTGGAGAAGGGCCTGGCTCTGGCTGCCTCTTGGCTACCCCGAGAACTCTTATCCTTCCACCTGCTGCTTTTCAGTCATGGAATAAAAAGTTTATGTGGACTTGGGTGGGGAGGCAGTTTGAGTTGCTGGGGGACGGCAAGAGGAGGTTGGCAGCAGGGCACGCACTGCCTGCCTGGGAGCAGAGGGCTACAGGCAGCCCAGTCTGCTCATCATTGCCCCTGACGCGGCCCACAACTCCATATCAAAGCAGATAACAAGAACTGCAGTGTAAAACTGCCTGACTTTTATTTCTGTCTTTCCAAGCTATTGGCTCCTTCACTAATAATCGGGATTTATTACTGGGCCCATCTGCTGCCTCTCTAAGGTCAAAAGGTAAACCATAGCCGTTGTTGATGCCACCATCAAGGTAGCTAGCAGCAAATGGACCCTGACAAGTGTACTTTTAAAAGAATATTGTGGCAAGAGCACTCTGAGCATGAAAGTCAAGTTGATAAAGAAAATAAAGTCCAAAATACTAAAAAGATGTCAGCTTTTAACCCATTAATCCAAGTGATGGAGTCCAGCTGTCAGTCTTATATCTGAGCAGCAGTCAGAAAGAAGAATGAGCTCCTATGCCCAGTGAAATGTAATCAGGTCAATCTCTCTGCAAGGAAATTCCTAGCGCATCACATTTTACTGTATTCCTGGTGCAGACTTCTTAAATGTACCAAGAAGTAGGAGTGGAAAGAGGATGAAGTCCTTGCCAAAGCATTCGCCATTTCTTCTTGACATAACAATGTTTCATGAAGAGCCATCAGTCTGGTTTTGTTTCTCAGCTTTTCATTTTCACTCACCAAGTCCTGGCTCTGAGGCATTTATTTCTGTAGCTAAAGCCACATTTTTCAAGTTCAAGGGATAACCTCTGTCCCTTGCAACATAGCACTCCTGATTTCTGATGCTGCTGTAATAAGGATCACAGTTTTCCTTCTGCATTGCTCTGTGTTTTTATTCAGGGAGATGTAAAGGGACCACAACTAAGGTTAAACTCTCCAGATAATTTTGTTGGTATGTTTTATCAGTTTCTGGGCAGGAAACTCCTTTTCAACTGCATTTCCAGCTGAGAATAGAAAGTGAAAAGGACAGAAAGACTGATGCGTGATAGAGCAGTCCTTTTTTCAGTGGAGATGGAGGATTTACCTCACAGTTTGAGAACAAATTAGAAACTGACAATGTGTCAACAAAGAATTACTTGCTTTGTCTCAGCTAATGTTTCAGAGAGGTTATCTATATCCATGCAGCAACACCGCAAACAAGCAGCAGGTTGCTGACAACTGATGTAAATAGCTACAATTCCTCTACTCTAAGGGTCATACATTACTAGCATCATTTTCTTCTTTCCATATCAAGCAGTTGGTGGAGATAGTGATTTGTAGCATATATATACAAATGAATTCCCAGTCAACAGAGACATAAAGCAGATTTTTTTTTCTGATTTCAGGTGCCGCACCATCAGCAAGTACTCATGGTCTGCAAAGACTCCAGCAATTTATTTTTAACTTCTGAAGACAGGATGGGGAGTGAAAATGCAATACATGAGTAGGTAGAAGCTTGTTAGATTAAACCTTGAGATCTTTTGCTTTTCTACCTTGCACATAAGGACTTATATTCCTTTCAAGGCAACAAGCAATAAATAAGTCCAGGGGCATTGAGTCTACACTCAATGATTAGTGGTGAGTCTTTCTTATTAAGCTCTCTTTAATATTTAAGGGGATGATGACTTCAGTTTTGTAGAATCATAGAATGGTTTGGGTTGACAGTAAACGTGAGATCATCTCATTCCAACACCACTGCCATGGGCAGGGACACCTTCCGCTAGACCAGGTTGCTTAGGATCCCATCCAACCTGACTTTGAACACTCCCAGGAATGGGACATCCACAACTGCTCTGACCAACCTGTTCCAGTGCCTCACCACCTTCACAGTAAAGAATTCCTTTCTAATGCCTAATATAAACTGACCCTCCTTCAGTTTAAAACCATTACCCCTTGTCTTATGACTATGTGCCCTTGTAAAAAGTCCATTTCCAACCTCTTTGTAGGCCTCCTTCAGGCACTGGAAGTCTGCCATAAGGTCTCCCCAGAGGTTCTCTTCTCCAGGCTGAACAGACTCAACTCTTTCAGCTAGTCTTCAGACTTACTCTGGTGTGGATGCCACATGCTTTTCTTCAATGTTTATATTCATTTGAGCATTTTCTGTTAATGCCACTGCTAAAAACCCAGGACTGACCAGTTAAATTCAAATTCACCTCCAGAAAAAATTCTCCTTATGCAGCTTCCTACATCCCAATCCTAACACCCACAGACAAGTATATTCCATACCAGACTGACAGTTTAAATACCAACTAGCCAGAGACACATATCACCTTAGTGCAGCTGGCTGTATCTGGGAAAGGAAGTAACTAGAAGTCTTTAGCAGCCCACTGCCATTTCTCTGCTATTCTGAAAACATTTCTGCCTGTAAGGCTCAAATCACAAAAACCATCTGCATCTGAGGGCATTTGTGCAGGAGTGCACATGATAAATGTGTTAAATATGGGTCAACTTCTGGAGACTGAAGTGGTATATATAATCTTGGGGGGTTCATGCTGCCACAGTCTATGAATCTTCTCCATACAAAATGTACATAAATTACTGAAAATTAAATTGACCTCTGAAAACAAAGAGTTTTAAATATAGAGTCTAAATTCAGTCATCAAAGTGTGAAAGGTTAAAAATCATGCTTTCAATACCAATTTCAGCATAGCCTTACCTTTGAAGCGGTCTGAACACCTGGATTATTTTCCAGTGTATTTGATTCTCTAGAATAAAGGGGGTCTGCAAAGAAGGCTTAAGAGCAAATAAACTGAATGAAAAGCTAGTCACAGTGGTCAGATTGTCAGTCGTGGAGGTTACATCTGTGCAAGGAATGGATATGGCCGGAGCAGACAGAGGGCAAATTTACCCCCTGGTACCTCACCAGTCTACCTGCACTCAGAGTAGAAGTAACTGCCTCTAGAGATAATAGGGTATTTCGGTCTCTGTTTGTTTGTTCCTTGGCTTCTGCTAAGGTTAAAACTGTGCTAGCTGCTGATAACTCTAATGGTGTTTTTCTGATATGGAAACCTATTCACCAGAGATCATAATGGGAGTATCAGTGTTTAATACAAGTCCTTTGCAGTTATCAGATATTAATGGCCTTTAGTCTGTATTGACCTTACAGGCCAGAGCGAAGCCAGGAATACAGAGAGAGAGAGAAGGATGATGACTGCTTTATTTTAATAACACAGAAACAAGATATGTGATGGATTTGAAAAGAAATCCTGTAAACCATTACCTCATTAAGGGAAAAGCCAATAATTTGTTTTAAAATTGAGGAGAAAAATAAAAACAACACACAAAAATCCTATGCAATATATGAACATATGTGCCTTGAGAGGAACACAATTTAGACTCAGAAGCATCATTGTACTTCTCACAATTACATTTGTTCACCTGCTCCTTAAGTGTACGCTTGTGGCTTGTTAACAAAATGGAATTGTTTGCTATACAGAGGCTCCAAGGTGCAAAGTTAGAGCTAGTCTTGTATTTTTATCATCCTGTTGTACTGCGTGGCAGCTTTTTGGGTTTTTCTTCCAGTTTTAATGTCTCTTCTTTATGTTCTTTGTAATTATGGAAGTAAAATCTCTTAAGTCGATTTTGTCCTTCAAATCAACATGGCAAAAATATCTATTCAGGTAATGAGGCACAGGTGTGCCTTGTAGGCACTCCATAAAGAATTCTTTCCTAGGGAATCAGCCCAAAGTTCCTCAGTGCATTTCTGTAATTGTGCTACATTAGGTAAATTACTATATTAAATAGCCCACATGCTCACATTTCCACCTGAGTGGGGTGACACTAGGTTGTACACTTGGGTTGTAACAAATAACAGGCAAGAGAAAACAATTAGTTTAAGTAGACTTGCTTAAGAGAACTTTTCTGGTTTTTTCACTCTTGTGTTTAATCATAACCCTTCATTTCTGCATTTTACTTCAAAATAGAAAAAAATGGTGATAGAAGTTCCACTATTGCCATTTAGGTCAATGAATGGTTGGTTCATCTCTTCATTCTTTTGTCCTTCCTTCTCCTTATCCCTAGCAATGGTGTTAATGTGTGTGAGACACTCTCCTCCTGCTGTAGACAGTCATTTTTCAAATAACCTCTTTGTATATATATCCTTGATCTGTAATTTTTTGTTTCCAATGTTCTGGCTGCTCCTCTATGTGTTTGTAACTTCATCCACAGCATTGTGAAACACTGGCACCACTTCAATCAAATCCTCAGAAGACATTATTTATTTCCTAAAATAACTGATAATTGTTTTTCTTTCTCTGGTATTTTTTTCCGTTTAAATACTATTTCTTTCTCTGAATGAACAAATGTTTCAGTCCCTCATTTTTTAACTTTTTATTTGTTTCTAGTTATTTAGAGGAGGATTAATCTTTACCTTTCAGCAATAAGTTGACACAATTTAAGCATTATGAGACTCTTCTTTCTTTTTTTTTTTATTTCCGTCATAAAAACATCTTTGTGGACTTAAGCCTACCTGTCAAAGTGCAAAAAAAGTTGTCATTCAAACTGGAGATTACTGTCCAGAAGGTTGGTTAAAAAGAAATGAGTGTACTATGTGTCAAAGCTCTTCAAGACCAACAACCAGCTTCTTACAGATCATTTCTTAAAAGGCTAATAATAGAAAATTGACCACTCAATTGTGATGACCTTCTTTTACCTGGAGACTGCAAGTATCATCCGTAGAGATGTTTTATTAAGACTGTAGGTCCAGTGTAATCATTCGTAGAGACTGTTTAAGACTGAGGAATTTTTTGCTCTCAAATAATACAATACTATGAAGCCCTTGAAGAGCATAATTGTAAAGCTATGAAATATTGTAAGTAAGAGTGGAATGAAATTATATGTAAAAGTGGATAATTTTACCCCCCTATGTAGTTCAAGTCAATCAGATGTTCTTGCAATAGACTGTGTTAAAAATACTCCTTTTTGGTATGAAGTCACTGACTCCCTATTCTTTCATCACATCCCTCTTCCCACCACTTTCTCTCGCTTCTTTGAATCTGGTTAGCTAATCATAATGCTTATGAAAGCAACACCTTTGAGGAAAGTGTATAACTGCTGATTATACTACTTATTTTCTTTTAATGTGCCAATAAAAATGTAATTAGATTTCATTTGTTTTTAGAGTTAAAATTGTCTTGGAGGAAAAAATTTGCCTGCTGGAACCAAAACCCAGAAAATAAAGCAAAAAGAAAAACAAAAATTTTGCTATTTTCTTCAAGATAGAAGACTTTACTATTAACAAATCAGTTGACAGATTCTTTGAAATAATTATTCTGAAACCAAAATGACCATACCTTCTTCTAAAAGATGTTGTTCTAATAAATAATCATGTACTGAAGAACTATATCCATGTCAGGTTAATTATATCAAAATGAATGACAAGAATTAATTTCAAAAGCCCTTGTTATTGCTGCTAAAACTAAAGTCAGTTGAAATTGTGGGGCTTCTTACTGCCATCCTCTGCCACCTCTCAACTTTTCTTGCACTTTTAAAATGAAAACATTGTGGAAAATATCAAATCTCATGACAAATCCCAACAGTTTTCTGAGGACAGCATCTGCTGGTTTTATATTTGGTTGCCTTTACTAGTTTGCTTACAGCTGGTGATTGCGTCATTTAGTGAAAAATATATCAGTTTTAAAAACTGCCTTCACTGGTGTCAAATGCAAAGCCTCATTGACTGAGGCTGGGCAGTTTATTAAAAAAAAGACAGTGTCTGAGAATTAGAAAGATTACCTTACACTGATTAAATTGAGAGAAACATAGAAACTAGTATTTTATGCCATGGCATCAGAGGCTGCTGACACAATGCACATTCCATATGATGGATTACCTAAAGCAAGTTGCATCGCAGCGTTGA
This sequence comes from Corapipo altera, assembly GCF_003945725.1. Taxonomy (NCBI): domain Eukaryota; kingdom Metazoa; phylum Chordata; class Aves; order Passeriformes; family Pipridae; genus Corapipo; species Corapipo altera. The sequence goes on from NW_020885029.1 coordinate 347,094, forward strand.
CACTAGGAAAATTCCTGTGCCATCTTTACATCTAGATGTGAGTATTTTTTAGACATGTTCTGTGCTAATATATTATGATATGAGATTTAAATACCTTGAAAATTAAAAATCAACCTTCACAGTATTTGTTCTCTTTACTTCAAGTGTAAATTTGAACATAATTGTTACTTAGTATTAAATCTGCTCTTCTCTCTTCTGAACAGTGATAGGACGCAAGGAAATGGCATGAAGCTGAGTTTAGAAGCTGAAGGGGAGGTTTAGAATAGATATTAGAAAAAGGTTCTTCATCCAGAGGGTGGTTGAGCGCTGGAACAGGCTCTCTGGGGAAGTTGTCACAGCACCAAGCCTGACAGAATTCAAAAAGTGTTTGAACAATGCTCACAGGCACATGGTGTGATTTTTGGGGTGACCTGCACAGGGCCAGGAGTTGTACTCAATGATCCTGATGAGTCCCTTCCAACTCAGCATATTCTATGATTCTATGTGAGCTTGTCTTTTTACCAATATGATAGTTTTTTTGTGATAGCTTCTAGCGTCCGTATAATTTCATTAACTTCAACTAACCCATGTCTTTTTGACACCAGTGTAAGTGCAGATAAGAATATATCCTGAGAACATTGCTCCAGTGTCAAAAAGGCAGTCTCGTGTTAATAGCAGTTTTTGTCTTCATTTTGCTGAGAGCCTTTTTCTTCCAATAGCTCTTAATTTTTATCAGCCTCTTAATAACAATACATAGCAGTCCTTGTGCTGTCACAAACTATTTTGTGTATGTATTTAACAAACTCTACACTACCCTACTCCCTGTATGATGAAGTGATTTCTAAAACAGTTGTGCCTGCTACAGAGGCAGCATCTTGTGATGCCATTCATTGTGGTGTGCAAGCACATTCTGCTCACACTTGAAAACTTTTGTGATTTTTGCATCTTGGAAGTAGGTTGCCTGTAGGCAGTTTCATGCATATTAATGCAGTGTTCAGTGATGACTACTGAGGGCTCATTGGTTCCTCAGAAACAAGAATTCTCCCTGCAATTACTTAGTTTGAATAATTCAGGCTCTAGAAGATGCTCCAGTTATTGCTTTTTACAATATTACTGAGTCATTTCTATGGATAAAGTTTTGAAAACATCTGTCACTTTAACACAGAATGGTCTCCTATGAAAGGTATAGTTTTATCGATGGTAGTATATGAAACTGAGTGGCATTAATGGCATACGTTCAATTATTAGTTTCATCAAGAAATCTGCTAAAACTTAACATCTGGGCTTTAATTTAAGTACAAAATCTGCAAAACTCCTTCCTCCAAAAGAAAGGTTTTTGGAATCAAGTGATTTAAAAGTACTTGAATAAGAACACATATATTTCACAAGGACATTAAAGAACTATAAATTAAGGGGGAAATATGACTACTGAATATTTCATCGTTTTATGTATCCATCTGTCTGTCCAGGAATGGTGTAGAAAATGCAAACACATGAGTGAGTGAGCTTGAGAGTGAGTTTGAGAGTGGCACTTTTTGACAGAGTTACACACTATGAATGGATTCAATCAAGTGGGGAGTGAAAAATTCATTTTCTGACAGGGGTGTCAGCAGAATCATCAGGCTTTGATGACAACAAATCCATAGCTGGGGAAAAAACCGACAGGGTGGAAAACAAGAGACTGTAATACTGATCCCTCCTTTTCAGCTGTCCAGAATATAATTTCACAGCAATTATTGCCCCAGCTGGTTTTATTAACTGCAGGCCTTAGATGTTTATCTAGTTACAGGGCACAATGTACAAGAAATTAAACAAAAGTGAAAAAAAGTGCTGTGCCACGGAAAGGAAATATGATTTCTCCCGTTGTAAACTTTGAGGAGGATGAGGACAGCAGAGGAAGACTGCTATAGGTTTTAGAAGAATCTAAAGAGTGTTATTGAGCTATTCTAAGGTTAACTCAATGGAATCTATAGGTGAGTAAATCCTCCCTTTCTGATTAAGTATTGGATTTCTGATTTACACAGTTGTTATGCTTTAGTTTATTAAAGGAAGCCATAAAAGCAAAGGCTAAGTTTCCAACAAAGGGATAAAAGGCTGAAGATGTTTTAAAGCAGTAACTTTTTGTTGTTTGTTGTTCACATGTTAAGTGCACTCTGTGGACTAGAGTGACGAGGGTCCCATTTCCAACACAGCATGGAGTGGGTGATCTCGTCAACTGTAAAATGAAGCCATAAGAGCACAGCATGAAAATGTATTAGCAACAGTTAGATAAGGGAGACCTCAGCAAGGCGTACACACTTCCAATTGGTGAAATAATGCTTTTACAAATTGTTTTTGGTACATTAAGTACCTTTCACAGCCAAAATTAAAAAAAAAAAAAAAAAAGGAGAAAATAAATAAATAAATAAATAAATAAATAAATGGAGACACACAGAATTGCACACACAATAGACAGAACTGCAGTTTTTTCCTCTCACAAAGTAATTTCATGCAGATTTTTTTTTATTGAAATTGTTTCCCAAGTTGACAGATCTGGTGTACAATGATAAATGACAAAGTGTTATGCAGCTGTCAGCCTGTGCTCAGGGAAATTGCACAAAAACTCCCTAATAATAATAATAAATATGCGTTTTTCCAAACAGAAGGTATTTTAAACTAGTAAGCACAGTGGTGTAGTAAAGTAGTATTAAACAGCAGTGAGGTGAAGCTGAGAAAAGATTTATATATTTGTACTAATCTAGCAGCTCTTTACTGACTATGACATGCTGACAAGGAAACAAGGGTTATGAAAAATGATCTGACACTATGCTGTTAAATCTATGAATTTCAAAATGCTGAATAGTCTGTGGCTTGCCAGGATTGAATGCCTGAGTTATTTCAATGGCTGTCATAGAAAAGCTAGGACTGTGATAACAAACTGTAAATGCAATAGTGCCATAAGGAAGCCAGTTAAGCAAAGTGACACAGATTACCATTGCATTTCTTTTTGGAAAGTCATAGAATTTGAGTTGGAAAATTAAAGGTGTTCAGTCAATTTAACACATATTTTAAAAGCAGCCCTCTCTGTTATGAAGAATGGTCACATAAAATTGCCAAAATAATGCTGAGGAACATGTGGTACAAGTTACAAGTCTGATCCTAGAATAGGTTGAAGGCTTGTAATTGAGAAGACTTCTAGACTGTAACATAAACTGGAGGTGTCTGACTTAAGAAAGTACTGTCCATATGTCTTCAAGTGGGCCTCAAAAATTTGAACCTCAATGCAGTACTTCATTGAATAAAACACAGAGCATGTTTTACTAAAACACAACACTGTTGTCTCTTATATGTTGTTGAGAAGGTGCTGACAGTCCCTGCTGCTGAATCTTATTTATTACGCAGGGAAGACAAATTTTGCTAGTTTTCATTTGTCTTTCTACTGAAAGTTTTGAGTACCTAATTAGCTGTTAAGTTTCATTGTTCTTTGATTTCTGTAGGAATTAAAAATATTTCTTGGCATTGGTTTACTTGTCTGCAGATATTTTTTGAGACTGCTATTAAGCTCACTCATTTTTCAAGTCTGCCATAGTGGAAAATAGTTTTCAAGTATAACTAGAGCTTTCAAAGAGTAAGGACAGAAAGTCTGAGAAAAAGACTGGTTAAATTTTGCAGTTGCATTAATTCTCCAGTGTTTTACTGCAGACTAAAACTTCCTTTTATTTCCCCTTCCATTTATTTTTTTTAGAAAAAAAATTTTAATGATTTTTCTAACAAATTATATACAAGTAATTAACAAAACAGTCCAAAAGAGTTCATCTTCAACACAGGCTGTTGATCAAAATTGATTAGAACCTTTTTTAAAACATTTTAAATCCTTTTAACTGAAATTGTTTACACCAATGACAGCCTCATGTTTTCTCCCAATCATTTACTCTTTGAGCTTTTAAGGATACTCTGGTGATCTGCTGATTCATGTTTTGTTTCTGAGAGGTTTTGTCTTATGTTTTGTCTCATGTCTTGGCAAGAAGACATGAGACATTTTCTTTTTAGGGTGAAATGGCCAGTATCTGCTTAGCTATATTGGTTTAAACCATATACGTGACAGTAATGTTTCCATATATTTACAAATTAAATAAATGTATAACCTTAGAAAAAAGAACAAGAAGAACAAAGGAGGGGGGGGATAAAAAGAAAAAGGAAAAGTAAAAGGGAGAAAAGAGGAGGGGGAAGGGGAAGGAGGAGGGGAAGGGGAAAGAGAAATTATAGGAGAAGGGGAGGGAGAAAGAGAGGGAGAAGGGGAGGGGAAAGGGGAACATGGGAAGGAGAGGGAATACACCTTCATATTTTAAGGCCTGCGTGAACTTTTTAATGACCTGTTTGTTTCTGTGGTTCGCTTTTCCATTGGCCTTGTGCATCCTCTGATATCCTACTGCAATGGGATGTTGTAATGGGATAAAAAGAATAAACAAACAAAAAAATCCTGTGTGTTGCTAATTTAATATTTTGTGGAAACTAATAATTCATAAAATGGCTTGGATTAGTTATGTGCCTTTTTTAACAGATTTGTGGGTCTCTTGAAATCTTGTTTGCATGCCACTCAGTCCTCTATAGATTAATAAATGCTACTTATTTCTGGATGGACCACAACCAAGAAAAAAAAAATGATAAACTATAAGTTAAAATATGGAATATATTGGTATATTCATAAAACATGTGTAGGATGAGACTATATCCACTAAAAACAATGGGGATTTTTACTCTTGACATTTTTAGAGCCAGGACTACACTCTCAGACAAGAACAAGTTTTTTAATAGTTTTGAAAATTAGGGTTAGAATGTATGGAGCTCACAGCTAACAGTGGCACAGTTGAGAGTCTCTGCATAAGAATCAAGGGGCAAACAAATAATGTGGATATCATTGTAGGAGTTTACTACAGACCTCCCAGCCAGGACAATGATGCCAACAAATTATCCTTTGAGGAACTAAGGGACACTTCCAAGTCAACTCTCCTTGTCCTTATGGGGGACTTCAACTTGCCAGAAATTCACTGGGAGCACCACACATATGGTTTAACCTGGACCAGAAAATTCCTAAAAAACCTAGATGACACCTTTATGGAACAATCCGAAAGATGCCCTCCTTGATCTGCTGCTTGTCAACAGAGTGGATCTTGTGAGCGAAGTGGAGATTGGCAGCTATCTTGGCCACAGCAACCACAAAGTCACTGAGTTGAAAATCTCTGTTGACAGGAGGAATAGTGTCCGCAAAACCTTACCTCCAGACATGAGGAGAGATGGTCACTTCAGTGCATCACCTCCTAAGGCCACAGGAGCAGCAATTCCCAAAATGTCAGAAGTCAAGCAGGTGAGGCAGAAGGTCAGCTTGGCTAAGTAGGGATCTTCTCTTGGATATAAGGCAAAAAAGGAATGTATATGCCTAGTGGAAGCAAGGCCAAGTGACATGGGAAGAATACACAGATGCTGCTTGCTGCTGTAGGGAGAAAATTTGTGTGGCCAAAGATCAACTGGAGTTGGAGCTGGCCAGAAATGTTGTGGACAATGAAAAGAGTTTTTTCAAATATATTCATGGCACTAGGTGATATAGAAATATCCTTGGCCTGTTACAGGATGAGGATGGTCACCTCACAAACAAGGACAGAGACAAGGCAGAGGTGTTTAATGCTTTCTTTGCTTCTGTCTTTAACATGGGTGATGGACCAAGGGGGCTTCAGTGCCCTGAGCAGGAGGATCATAACTGAGAGAATGATCAGCTCCCACTGACTCTGAAATTGGGCAGGATCTGCTGCTCCAGCTGGATCGCTACAAATCTCTGGAGCCTAGTGGGATTGATCCAAGAATCTTAAAACATTCCACTGTTGTCATCCCAAAGCCTCTCTCGATGATTTTTGAGTAGTCTTGGGAACCGGGAGAGGTCTCAGATGACTGGAAGCTGGTGAATGTTGTCTTGATTTTTCAAGAAGGGCAAGAAGAAGGACCCTGGAAATTCCAGGCCAGTCAGCCTAACCTCAGTGCCTGGTAAAATTATGGAGAAGATTATTCTGGGCAGTAAAACATCCAAAAGACAACCCAGTCATTGGTCACAGCCAGCAAGCTTCATTAGAGGAAAGTCCTGCTTATCAAACCGGATTTCCTTCTATGACAAGGTAACTGATGCAGCCTCACCTTGAATATTGTGTGCAGTTTTGGTCACAACAATATAAGAAAGATATTAAGCTATTAGAGAGCATCCAAATGGGGGGCTGGAATATGGTGAAGAGCCTTGAGGGGAAGCCATATGAGGAGCAGCTGAGGTCACTTGGTCTGTTCAGCTGGAGAAGAGGAGACTGAGGGGAGACCACATTGCAGTATATGACTTCTTCTTGAGGGGAAATGGAGGGACCAGCACCAATCTTTTCTCTTTAGTGACCAGTGACGGGACCCAAGGGAATGGCCTGAAGTTGTGTCAGGGGAGGTTTAGTTTGGATATTAGAAAAAGGTTCTTCACCCAGAGGGTGTTTGGGCACTGGAACAGGCTCCCCAGGGAAGTGGTCACAGCCCCAAACCTGACAGAGTTCAAGAAGCATTTGGACAATACTCTCAGACACATGATGTGACTCTTGGGGATAGTCCTGTGCGGGGCCAGAAGTGGGATTCGACGATCTTGTGGGTCACTTCCAACTCAGCATATCCTGTGATTCAGTGAAAATAAAGCTTTGAGGTTTTTTTATCAATTTTCATGTAGTCCTGACTTAATCGGGAAACCCATGATTTTTACTTAAACTAAGGGAAGAGGACAAACTTCTTTTTATTCGGTCAAAATCTAAAGAGTTTCACTATCCTGTTCATGTGGATTCCTCTATAAACTCACATGAGATCTGTCTTTCAGAATGAGGTATTTCCCTACTCTCATTAATTTATTGGGTAGTTAACCATTTTGCCTCTTGAGCTAACATAGGCAAGGTGTAATGTTTACCTTCTCAGTTTACTTAAATCATTATTTGTCAATAAAACCATTTTCTAAACCAATGACCACAGTCTAATGAAAAGCAGCTCCATAATCCTGAAGTGTGGGTTAGCAAAGTATAATTTAGTGTTATTTCATTTGGACTAGAGGCTTCAGTGAAATTCTAAAAAGAATGCCAAATTCTGTTTTAGAAAATGCCAAACTCTATTTCCTGGATAATTGTACTTAGAACTTATAGCACCAAGGAGTTAACTTGTGTTCATTCTCAAGCATAGGATAAGGTTGTAGAGGAGAAAGGAAATGTGTTGACTTTGATTTAATTGTTCTTTTCAAAAGTAATTTTCATTATAGACAATGGGAATTTTTCATAAATCCTTCACCATGGAAAGAGTCTTTGTAATAGATGTAAAATGGATGGACAATGTCTGTCTACTATTTCAGAGCATTAAACTGTACTACCTTGCAGTATACAAACCAGTGTCAATGACCTTATTGCTCTGACTGCAGAAAAATCTACCTTTATACCAACCAGACCATTTCATGTAGAGCCTGTGATTAAGAAATTCAAAGAGAAGTTCTAAAATTAAAAAAACCAAACACACTATAATAAGTGAACAGATTTGTTCTTTTTTTATTCTGATCTTCCGTTTGCTACTTTCTTCTTACCCCTTCTGTTCACAGCCCTGGAACAAGAGGGAAATGCAGAGTGTTGGTGCTTCCTTGTGAACATAGTGCTACCACTTTTAATTCCAAAGGAACATTCCTCTTGAGACCAGGTCCTTCATTTCTTTCTACATCATCGTCAAGTCTCTAGTGTCTGGATCAGTGACAGCCCCACAGGCAGGGTCTTCAGCATGATTGCAATGCTGAAATAGCAGCATTTGACAAATTTAAAACTTGCTGTTTGCTCAGTCACTAAAAACTGCACTATTAGCTGGTTCTTCAGATTGCATGAGTGCAGATCGTTAAGTGTTATTACAGTATTAATTATTAGAAATGTCCTGTACTAGCCAAGTTAAATTGGGATAGTCAATGAACTGCAAGTTCCCAATACCATGGATAATTTAAAAAGTTATCTACCACACTGTGCAAGGTATCTTCACATGTCAGTCACAATATTTCACACTAAATATCAATTTAGGATTTTCCTTTAAAAGTTTAGAAAACAGCTTATATTTGGTATAACGACTATGTGCTCTAAGCAAATAACCCAAAAAGACACTTACGTAAGGATTGCATCCTCTGGAAGGAGACAGTTAAAATATATAAATAATTTGATACCCTCATATGGCACATGTATGTAGTTTTAACTAATGCTTTACACTGCTGTGTACATCCTGACTGCTGTCATGGCTTTATGTGATTTCTGTGGCTGTGAACCTATACTGAACTCATAGAGTTTAAAATTAAAAAAAAAAAAATAAATTCTTTTACATGTTATTGACTGAATATCCATGAGAAGAGCAATTACTAATTACTTTCCACTGTCCACAGTAGAATCTTTTTCAAAAATTTTTATTTATTTATATGCAACACTTCCAGTCAGGCAGACCTTAGGTCTCTTGTTGAACTCCCTATATTCACCTGGCTGAAAACAGTGTATTACTGCCTCTGTGCTGTAGTTATGCCTGACAAATACTGCTTGGCAGTCTCAGATTCCAATCAAGCTGGGTTTGGTTAGTGGGACTTTCCTTTCATTGAGTATAAATGTTTGTGTACAGTGACTGTCCAAGCACTGTGACACATTCAAGTTTTCAATTAAAGCTTGTCTTTAGCCATTTGAAGGTGTTCTTGCTTGGAAATGAAGCTCCAAAACAAAGGAAGAAAAGCAGATATATGAAAAGAAATTAACAACTTTCATCAGCCCAACAGTTCCTAAATAAGGCATTAGGCTGACACAGTTCTGCTTGCTATTTTAAATAAGGTAGGCTGTACATTTGTACAGACACAAATGAACATGTACAATAAAAGAGTAAAATTAAAAAAAATCAGTAAAAAAAAATTTTTGTTATCTATTCCCTATCTACTGCTTTGTTATTAAGGGATACCTATAGTTGTGCCTATACTCGCATAACCATCTCGATATGATGCTTACCCTTCCTTGGTGGAAGGGTGTTTTAGTTATCTGTTACCATCGAGAGTGAAACTGGACTTTTAAACTTGTTCTGCCAGTGTTAACAATTCTCTTATATACCCCCTGTCATACATGGCTTCTTTTACTGCCCCAGAGCCTGTAGTGCCACATTGCCATTTTATTAACATTGTTGTTAACTATTGTCCAGGAGGCTTTGATTTTAAAAGATTTCCAAGCAAAATTACATTTTCAAACTTTCTTTGTTATTTTCTAAAAGAACCAGTGGTTTCTTTAGGATGAAAGCAAAACGGTATTGTTCTCCGTCTGTTGGGTTACTTATTGGCAATGCAAGTTGATTCAGTGGCCTCAGACAAAAAGACTGGAAGCGAAAAAGAGATAGGGATTGAGTGAAAGTCCGATTTTTATGCAGTCCCACCCACTTATTCCATCTCCCTTACCACTGCACTGACAGTTTTAGTATCTTGAGTTTGCCTTGAAGTTGTAACGTGCTCTGGATGGCTGGCATTGGAGATGGATCTTTAGGTTTGACATACTCTACCAGGGCTATCATCTGAGCCAGTGAAGTGTTGAACTGCCTGCTGAACGTCATACGGCAGTCATAGATCATGTATTCCTTCTCTTTCCTTGCACAACAAACTCTCATGATGTATAAGTATGTTTGCTGTTTTGTGGTGTGTTGAAACATAAGACACTACATAAGATTTTCAGTAGCAATCATCCTGTATTCGAGCATTTCAGAAACCTGTTACGAACTTCTTAGATTATTTTGCTCTTTTTTTATCTCCTTCTTTGACCAAATAAGGTTTTTAATATGATTGCATCTATAAATCTTTCAACTACACTCATAAAACTTTATGACAGGGTAGCTTTTTCATATATCTGGTCACATTTTCTTGATGGCAACTTAGAGAAAGCAGCTGAATGGTTTTAGTTTAGCTGATTAGAGACAGTGAAACTTAAGGTGACAGATATAGTCAGGAAGAGAAAAGGACATGTTTATTTACTTCAGTCAATGTATTATGTTTCTATTCCTTTGCATTGTTTCCATAAGAGATAAACTTCCTAAGGAAGAGAAAGGAAATATAAAACAAAAGAATTCAATATTATCTAACAACCTCCAGATATCAGCAGACATGGTGGAAAAATAGTTTTGTTTGTGTTGTTTTTAAAACCAGCCATATCAATTGTACAGGCTCTACCACACTCAGAAAACAAACACTGAGCAGACAAATCAGCACATTGGCCTATGGGACACACAGCCCCACTGGTCTTTGTGGAATTCTGGAGTCAGAGATGTCCACTTCTGGGGAGAGGAACCAGATAGTTTAGATGTTACACTATTTAGCTGTCCCTACAGGGCCCTTAATCAGGGAATCAGCAAAGTTCACAGAAACAGTGCATTCCCCTAGAAACCAGATTAATAAGTCTAGGTTCTGCCTAAAATGCAGTTTATTAGTTACTCTGGAAATTACTTACTTTAAAAGCATGTGGCCGAATATGGCACAGAAAATGGGTTTCATTTTGCCTAGCCAGTAAATAATTAGAAAGGTTCCCACAGAGACCTCTCTCTAAATAATTTTACTTCTAAAATTGGCTGTTATAAAGGCGTTAATATAGTCTGATAAATTTAAGATAAATCCAGTAATTTCCATTCACTTAGCAACTATGAAAGAGTAGAGAAGCAACCTGAAGTGAACAAAGGGTCAAGCAGCAGGAAATTTATGCTATGAACACCAATTCACACCTGTTAACTACTGTGACTAGGCAGCAGACAACACCAAGCATATCATTTAAATGGACTTTTCACAACTAGGTGTGCCATTAATTCACTGATTGGGGTCATTGAATCTGTTCCCTAGCAATTGTCCCAATTAAGCAGCCGTGCTATTTATCAGGGTGCTTATTAAGTTGATTTGTGAGTGTGTTTGTGTACCTTTACTTTAAACCTATATATACAATAAACAGTTGTTTCTAAAAAAGTGTATTCCCACCAGTAAAAAATAAATAAAGAGTCACACATGAGTGTGTTAATAATGCAGGGTAATAACCTCAACAGAGAAAATGAGAAAAAAAGAAACAAAGACCCATTAAGTACAAATAAATCATTGGGCAGTAAGAGTACATAATGCAGAATTTATACAGATGCTTGACTACAAAAGCATCCCCAATTTTTGCACTTTTTTGGATTTATTTGCCAAAACTCTGACTGTCTATGAAGCTTAATTATGGATTTGATCTTTGACAGTGTCAAATGCTGATTAAAACGGAGTTGAAAAGGGGCATAAATGAATGACTGCCTGCTGTGCATGGGGTTATGTTCAATCATTGAGGATGCTTATAAGGGATCAATGAACAGGAACTCATTATATCCTGGCCAAAACTAGCCATAAGCCTGGGAAAGATGCTTATCTGCAGTCCAGATAGGTCTATGAGGGTTAAATTATATATTGTTTTTACTGTTGTTTCATTTCACAAAACTGCAAAAGTCCAGGCAACATTTTGTCAGAAAAAAACAATAAAGAATATGAAAAGCCCATCTTCACAGAACATTGGACATTGCAAAACAACCTACAGCTATTATCGGATATATCAAAACTGACAAGTAAAACTTTGGCTGTTGATTGAACAATATTTCACATGGACAGCACAAGCTCGTCCACATTCACTTTTAAATGGAGCTGCTTATCCTGGAGAACTATGGGTAGGAAGTTTATGAGCTTAATTGAATTGGTGGTATTTGGATGATTGAAAAAAATTGGTGACATTGCAAAACTGGTTGTTAGATTCTCAAGAGCAAAACACCTCTCTTGCTCAACACTGAGCTCCTGGAGCTGCAGTGGATTTCAAGAGATACTAATCCTGTTCATATGCCTTTTCAAGGCACTCAGTAATCATCTATGGATCAATTGTTAATGTATTCACAATTCATTTTCCCATACCTAAAAGAAAAAAATAGAACCCCAAATGCTAAATCTTAATGGATTGACACTTACATTAGTCCTATGTCCTAACAGAGAATCATTTTTCAAAGGAAACATTTTGTCTTTTTTGACATCCAGCTGCAATCTAGTCATCTCCCAACCTCTGTCGTATCCCCACACCTCTTTTTTGTAAGTCTGAAAGTCATATTTTAATATCGAATTTTATGACAATGTTTAAAAAAAAAATAAAAAGAAACTCCTTTGAAAAGCAGTTTTATTCTTATATAGTCTACAGAAAGGAAAACAGGAAAGAGAGAAGAACTAATGCAAAATGGTGTGTAAATTTCTATTACTGTGCAGACATGTGTTAGGTATGAGCTTAAATACGAGATTTCTGCTTACATTTATGGACTCTGTAGTTAAAAAAAAAAAAAAAATTAGCGCATTCTGTTGTATACATCCAGTGTTTTTAAATATCTACCTGAAAGTGCATCAAATGCCTTGTCTCAGGAGGCAGTTCTCCTGAATAGAGGGGGGAGTGGTGAGGGGGGGAGGAACATGTCATTGCAGGCATTACAGAGCTCTGGAATGACACCCAGGTCCATTGAGACTACTGCACTGACATCCACCACAAGATCATGTTTTTCTACAAGGGATTGCATTGAAATTTTATGACTGCCATTATTGGCTGGGAAAAAAAAAGGGGGGGGCCGGCACGAATCTTCCTAAGGCATTTAAACATAACATTAATCAGTCATTTTCCAGTTGGGAGCAATTGGCTATTCCATTCCGTTG